>NC_066280.1:14047810-14350334 GCF_905404315.1 Leptidea sinapis | reverse complement strand
AATAATGATCACAAAATTGTTTTCTTCACCCTCGAGAACCTCGGACACGATATCCATATTGCTTAATACATATTTTTGTGCGGCGGCCATCATGGAATTGAAAAATTATAACAAAATTGTTCTCAGCACCCTCGAGAACCTGGGTTACGATACCCATAATGTAATTATCATACTTTTGAGCGGCGGCCATCTTGGATTGGAAAAATGATCACAAAATCGTTCTCAGCACCCTCGAGAACCTGGGATACGATACCCATAATGTAGTTATCATACTTTTGAGCGGCGGCCATCTTGGATTGGAAAAATGATCACAAAATCGTTCTCAGCACCCTCGAGAACCTGGGATACGATACCCATAATGTAGTTATCATACTTTTGAGCGGCGGCCATCTTGGATTTGAAAATGATCCCAAAATTGTTTTCTGCACTCTCGAGAACCTAGGATACGATATCCATATTGCTGAAAACATAATTTTGTGCGGCAGCCATCGTGGATTTGAAAAATGATCACAAAATTGTTCTCAGCACCCTCGAGAACCTGGGATACGATACCCATAATGTAGTTATCATACTTTTGAGCGGCGGCCATCTTGGATTTGAAAATGATCCCAAAATTGTTTTGTGCACTCTCGAGAAACTAGGATACGATATCCATATTGCTGAAAACATAATTTTGTGCGGCAGCCATCTTGGATTTGAAAAATGATCACCAAATCTTTCTCTGCACCCTCGAGAACCTAGGATACGATTCCCATAATCTAGTTATCATACTTTTGAGCGGCGGCCATCTCCGATTTAAAAATGATCCCAAAATTGTTTTCTGCACCTTCGAGAACCTCGGACACGATATCCACATTGGTGACAATATAATTTTGCGCGTCGGCCATCTTGGATTGGAAAAATGATCACAAAATCGTTCTCAGCACCCTCGAGAACCTGGGATACGATACCCATAATGTAGTTATCATACTTTTGAGCGGCGGCCATCTTGGATTGGAAAAATGATCACAAAATCGTTCTCAGCACCCTCGAGAACCTGGGATACGATACCCATAATGCAGTTATCATACTTTGAGCGGCGGCCATCTTGGATTTGAAAATGATCCCAAAATTGTTTTCTGCACTCTCGAGAACCTAGGATACGATATCCATATTGCTGAAATCATAATTTTGTGCGGCAGCCATCTTGGATTTGAAAAATGATTACCTAATCTTTCTCTGCACCCTCGAGAACCTAGGATACGATTCCAATAATTTAGTTATCATACTTTTAAGCGGCGGCCATCTCCGATTTAAAAATGATCCCAAACTTGTTTTCTGCACCTTCGAGAACCTCGGACACGATATCCATATTGCTTAATACATATTTTTGTGCGGCGGCCATCTTGGAATTGAAAAATTATAACAAAATTGTTCTCAGCACCCTCGAGAACCTGGGTTGAGATACCCATAATGTAGTTATCATACTTTTGAGCGGCGGCCATCTTGGATTGGAAAAATGATCACAAAATCGTTCTCAGCACCCTCGAGAACCTGGGATACGATACCCATAATGTAGTTATCATACTTTTGAGCGGCGGCCATCTTGGATTGGAAAAATGATCACAAAATCGTTCTCAGCACCCTCGAGAACCTGGGATACGATACCCATAATGTAGTTATCATACTTTTGAGCGGCGGCCATCTTGGATTTGAAAATGATCCCAAAATTGTTTTCTGCACTCTCGAGAACCTAGGATACGATATCCATATTGCTGAAATCATAATTTTGTGCGGAGGCCATCTTGGATTTGAAAAATGATCACAAAATTGTTCTCAGCTTCCTCGAGAACCTAGGATACGATACCCATAATCTAGTTATCATACTTTTGAGCGGCGGCCATCTCGGATTTAAAAATGATCCCAAAATTGTTTTCTGCACCCTCGAGAACCTCGGATACTATACCCATAATGTAGTTATCATACTTTTGAGCGGCGGCCATCTTGGATTTGAAAACTGTCCACAAAATATTTCTCTGCACCCTCGAGAACCTCGGGTACGATATCCATATTGCTGAAATCATAGTTTTGTGCGGCGGCCATCTTGGATTTGAAAAATGATCACAAAATTGTTCTCAGCTTCCTCGAGAACCTGGGATACGATACCCATAATGTAGTTATCATACTTTTGAGCGGCGGCCATCTTGGATTTGAAAACTGTCCAAAAAATCTTTCTCTGCACCCTCGAGAACCTCGGGTACGATATCCATATTGCTGAAATCATAATTTTGTGCGGCGGCCATCTTGGATTTGAATAATGATCTCAAAATCGTTCTCAGCACCCTCGAGAACCTCTGATACGATACCCATAATCTAGTGATCATACTTTTGAGCGGCGGCCATCTCGGACTTAAAAATGATCCCAAAATTGATTTCTTCACCCTCGAGAACCTCGGACACGATGTCAATATTGCTGAATACGTATTTTTGTGCGGCGGCCATCTTGGATTTGAAAAATTATCACAAAATTGTTCTCAGCACCCTCGAGAACCTGGGATACGATACCCATAATGTAGTTATCATACTTTTGAGCGGCGGCCATCTTGGATTGGAAAAATGATCACAAAATCGTTCTCAGCACCCTCGAGAACCTGGGATACGATACCCATAATGTAGTTATCATACTTTTGAGCGGCGGCCATCTTGGATTTGAAAACTGTCCAAAAAATCTTTCTCTGCAACCTCGAGAACCTCGGGTACGATATCCATATTGCTGAAATCATAATTTTGTGCGGCGGCCATCTTGGATTTGAATAATGATCTCAAAATCGTTCTCAGCACCCTCGAGAACCTCTGATACGATACCCATAATCTAGTGATCATACTTTTGAGCGGCGGCCATCTCGGACTTAAAAATGATCCCAAAATTGATTTCTTCACCCTCGAGAACCTCGGACACGATGTCAATATTGCTGAATACGTATTTTTGTGCGGCGGCCATCTTGGATTTGAAAAATTATCACAAAATTGTTCTCAGCACCCTCGAGAACCTGGGATACGATACCCATAATGTAGTTATCATACTTTTGAGCGGCGGCCATCCTGGATTGGAAAAATGATAACAAAATCGTTCTCAGCACCCTCGAGAACCTGGGATACGATACCCATAATGTAGTTATCATACTTTTGAGCGGCGGCCATCTTGGATATGAAAATGATCCCAAATTTTTTTTCTGAACTCTCGAGAACCTAGGATACGATATCCATATTGCTGAAATCATAATTTTGTGCGGCAGCCATCTTGGATTTGAAAAATGATCACCAAATCTTTCTCTGCACCCTCGAGAACCTAGGATACGATTCCCATAATCTAGTTATCATTCTTTTGAGCGGCGGCCATCTCCGATTTAAAAATGATCCCAAAATTGTTTTCTGCACCTTCGAGAACCTCGGACACGATATCCACATTGGTGAAAATATAATTTTGTGCGGCGGCCATCTTGGATTTGAACAATGATCACAAAATTCTTCTCAGCACCCTCGAGAACCTGGGTTACGATACCCATAATGTAGTTATCATTCTTTTGAGCGGCGGCCATCTTGGATTTGAAAACTGACCGCAAAATCTTTCTCTGCACCCTCGAGAACCTAGGGTACGATATCCATATTGCTGAAATCATAATTTTGTGCGGCGGCAATCTAGGATTTGAATAATGATCACAAAATCTTTCTAAGCACCCTCGAGAACCTCTGATACGATACCCATAATCTAGTCATCATACTTTTGAGCGGCGGCCATCTCGGATTTAAAAATCATCCCAAAATTGTTTTCTTCACCCTCGAAAACCTCGGACACGATATCCATATTGCTTAATACATATTTTTGTGCGGCGGCCATCTTGGAATTGAAAAATTATAACAAAATTTTTCTCAGCACCCTCGAGAACCTGGGTTACGATACCCATAATGTAGTTATCATACTTTTGAGCGGCGGCCATCTTGGATTGGAAAAATGATCACAAAATCGTTCTCAGCACCCTCGAGAACCTGGGATACGATACCCATAATGAAGTTATCATACTTTTGAGCGGCGGCCATCTTGGATTGGAAAAATGATCACAAAATCGTTCTCAGCACCCTCGAGAACCTGGGATACGATACCCATAATGTAGTTATCATACTTTTGAGCGCCGGCCATCTTGGATTTGAAAATGATCCCAAAATTGTTTTCTGCACTCTCGAGAACCTAGGATACGATATCCATATTCCTGAAAACATAATTTTGTGCGGCAGCCATCTTGGATTTGAAAAATGATCACACAATCGTTCTCAGCACCCTCGAGAACCTGGGATATGATACCCATAATGTAGTTATCATACTTTTGAGCGGCGGCCATCTTGGATTTGAAAATGATCCCAAAATTGTTTTCTGCACTCTCGAGAACCTAGGATACGATATCCATATTGCTGAAAAAATAATTTTGTGCGGCAGCCATCTTGGATTTGAAAAATGATCACCAAATCTTTCTCTGCACCCTCGAGAACCTAGGATACGATTCCCATAATCTAGTTATCATACTTTTGAGCGGCGGCCATCTCCGATTTAAAAATGATCCCAAAATTGTTTTCTGCACCTTCGAGAACCTCGGACACGATATCCACATTGGTGAAAATATAATTTTGAGCGGCGGCCATCTTGGATTGGAAAAATGATCACAAAATCGTTCTCAGCACCTTCGAGAACCTGGGATACGATACCCATAATGTAGTTATCATACTTTTGAGCGGCGGCCATCTTGGATTGGAAAAATGATCCCAAAATTGTTTTCTGCACCTTCGAGAACCTGGGATACGATACCCATAATGTAGTTATCATACTTTTGAGCGGCGGCCATCTTGGATTTGAAAATGATCCCAAAATTGTTTTCTGCACTCTCGAGAACCTAGGATACGATATCCATATTGCTGAAAACATAATTTTGTGCGGCAGCCATCTTGGATTTGAAAAATGATCACAAAATCGTTCTCAGCACCCTCGAGAACCTCTGATACGATACCCATAATCTAGTCATCATACTTTTGAGCGGCGGCCATCTCGGATTTAAAAATGATCCCAAAATTGTTTTCTTCACCCTCGAGAACCTCGGACACGATATCCATATTGCTTAATACATATTTTTGTGCGGCGGCCATCTTGGAATTGAAAAATTATAACAAAATTGTTCTCAGCACCCTCGAGAACCTGGGTTACGATACCCATAATGTAGTCATCATACTTTTGAGCGGCGGCCATCTTGGATTGGAAAAATGATCACAAAATCGTTCTCAGCACCCTCGAGAACCTGGGATACGATACCCATAATGTAGGTATCATACTTTTGAGCGGCGGCCATCTTGGATTGGAAAAATAATCACAAAATCGTTCTCAGCACCCTCGAGAACCTGGGATACGATACCCATAATGTAGTTATCATACTTTTGAGCGGCGGCCATCTTGGATTTGAAAATGATCCCAAAATTGTTTTCTGCACTCTCGAGAACCTAGGATACGATATCCATATTGCTGAAATCATAATTTTGTGCGGAGGCCATCATGGATTTGAAAAATGATCACAAAATTGTTCTCAGCTTCCTCGAGAACCTAGGATACGATACCCATAATCTTGTTATCATACTTTTAAGCGGCGGCCATCTCGGATTTAAAAATGATCCCAAAATTGTTTTCTGCACTCTCGAGAACCTCGGATACTATACCCATAATGTAGTTATCATACTTTTGAGCGGCGGCCATCTTGGATTTGAAAACTGTCCACAAAATCGTTCTCTGCACCCTCGAGAACCTCGGGTACGATATCCATATTGCTGAAATCATAGTTTTGTGCGGCGGCCATCTTGGATTTGAAAAATGATCACAAAATTGTTCTCAGCTTCCTCGAGAACCTGGGATACGATACCCATAATGTAGTTATCATACTTTTGAGCGGCGGCCATCTTGGATTGGAAAAATGATCACAAAATCGTTCTCAGCACCCTCGAGAACCTGGGATACGATACCCATAATGTAGTTATCATACTTTTGAGCGGCGGCCATCTTAGATTTGAAAACTGTCCAAAAAATCTTTCTCTGCACCCTCGAGAACCTCGGGTACGATATCCATATTGCTGAAATCATAATTTTGTGCGGCGGCCATCTTGGATTTGAATAATGATCTCAAAATCGTTCTCAGCACCCTCGAGAACCTCTGATACGATACCCATAATCTAGTGATCATACTTTTGAGCGGCGGCCATCTCGGATTTAAAAATGATCCCAAAATTGATTTCTTCACCCTCGAGAACCTCGGACACGATGTCAATATTGCTGAATACATATTTTTGTGCGGCGGCCATCTTGGATTTGAAAAATTATCACAAAATTGTTCTCAGCACCCTCGAGAACCTGGGATACGATACCCATAATGTAGTTATCATACTTTTGAGCGGCGGCCATCCTGGATTGGAAAAATGATAACAAAATCGTTCTCAGCACCCTCGAGAACCTGGGATACGATACCCATAATGTAGTTATCATACTTTTGAGCGGCGGCCATCTTGGATATGAAAATGATCCCAAAATTTTTTTCTGAACTCTCGAGAACCTAGGATACGATATCCATATTGCTGAAATCATAATTTTGTGCGGCAGCCATCTTGGATTTGAAAAATGATCACCAAATCTTTCTCTGCACCCTCGAGAACCTAGGATACGATTCCCATAGTTATCATTCTTTTGAGCGGCGGCCATCTCCGATTTAAAAATGATCCCAAAATTGTTTTCTGCACCTTCGAGAACCTCGGACACGATATCCACATTGGTGAAAATATAATTTTGTGCGGCGGCCATCTTGGATTAGAACAATGATCACAAAATTGTTTTCAGCACCCTCGAGAACCTGGGTTACGATACCCATAATGTAGTTATCATTCTTTTGAGCGGCGGCCATCTTGGATTTGAAAACTGACCGCAAAATCTTTCTCTGCACCCTCGAGAACCTCGGGTACGATATCCATATTGCTGAAATCATAATTTTGTGCGGCGGCAATCTAGGATTTGAATAATGATCACAAAATCGTTCTCAGCACCCTCGAGAACCTCTGATACGATACCCATAATCTAGTCATCATACTTTTGAGCGGCGGCCATCTCGGATTTAAAAATGATCCCAAAATTGTTTTCTGCACTCTCGAGAACCTCGGACACGATATCCATATTGCTTAATACATATTTTTGTGCGGCGGCCATCTTGGAATTGAAAAATTATAACAAAATTGTTCTCAGCACCCTCGAGAACCTGGGTTACGATACCCATAATGTAGTTATCATACTTTTGAGCGGCGGCCATCTTGGATTGGAAAAATGATCACAAAATCGTTCTCAGCACCCTCGAGAACCTGGGATACGATACCCATAATGAAGTTATCATACTTTTGAGCGGCGGCCATCTTGGATTGGAAAAATGATCACAAAATCGTTCTCAGCACCCTCGAGAACCTGGGATACGATACCCATAATGTAGTTATCAAACTTTTGAGCGGCGGCCATCTTGGATTTGAAAATGATCCCAAAATTGTTTTCTGCACTCTCGAGAACCTAGGATACGATATCCATATTGCTGAAAACATAATTTTGTGCGGCAGCCATCTTGGATTTGAAAAATGATCACAAAATCGTTCTCAGCACCCTCGAGAACCTGGGATATGATACCCATAATGTAGTTATCATACTTTTGAGCGGCGGCCATCTTGGATTTGAAAATGATCCCAAAATTGTTTTCTGCACTCTCGAGAACCTAGGATACGATATCCATATTGCTGAAAAAATAATTTTGTGCGGCAGCCATCTTGGATTTGAAAAATGATCACCAAATCTTTCTCTGCACCCTCGAGAACCTAGGATACGATTCCCATAATCTAGTTATCATACTTTTGAGCGGCGGCCATCTCCGATTTAAAAATGATCCCAAAATTGTTTTCTGCACCTTCGAGAACCTCGGACACGATATCCACATTGGTGAAAAATATAATTTTGAGCGGCGGCCATCTTGGATTGGAGAAATGATCACAAAATCGTTCTCAGCACCCTCGAGAACCTGGGATACGATACCCATAATGTAGGTATCATACTTTTGAGCGGCGGCCATCTTGGATTGGAAAAATGATCACAAAATCGTTCTCAGCACCCTCGAGAACCTGGGATACGATACCCATAATGTAGTTATCATACTTTTGAGCGGCGGCCATCTTGGATTTGAAAATGATCCCAAAATTGTTTTCTGCACTCTCGAGAACCTAGGATACGATATCCATATTGCTTAAATCATAATTTTATGCGCCGGCCATCTTGTATTTGAAAAATGATCACCAAATCGTTCTCTGCACCCTCGAGAACCTCGGGTACGATATCCATATTGCTGAAATCATAATTTTGTGCGGCGGCCATATTGGATTTGAAAAATGATCACAAAATTGTTCTAAGCTTCCTCGAGAACCTGGGATACGATATCCATATTGCTGAAATCATAATTTTATGCGGCGGCCAACTTGTATTTGAAAAATGATCACCAAATAGTTCTCTGCACCCTCGAGAACCTCGGGTACGATATCCATATTGCTGATATCATAATTTTGTGCGGCGGCCATCTTGGATTTGAAAAATCTTCACAAAATTGTTCTCAGCTTCCTCGAGAACCTGGGAAACGATACCCATAATGTAGTTATCATACTTTTGAGCGGCGGCCATCTTAGATTTGAAAACTGACCACAAAATCTTTCTCTGCACCCTCGAGAACCTCGGGTACGATATCCATATTGCTGAAATCATAATTTTGTGCGGCAGCCATCTTGGATTTGAAAACTGATCACCAAGTCTTTCTCTGCACCCTCGAGAACCTAGGAAACGATTCCCATAATCAAGTTATCATACTTTTGATCGGCGGCAATCTCGGATTTAAAAATGATCCCAAAATTGTTTTCTGCACCCTCGAGAACCTCGGGTACGATATCCATATTGCTGAAATCATAATTTTGTGCGGCGGCCATCTTGGATTTGAAATATGATCACAAAATTGTTCTCTGCACCCTCCAGAACCTCGGGTACGATATCCATATTGCTGAAATCATAATTTTGAGCGGCGGCCATCTTGGATTTGAAAATGATCCCAAAATTGTTTTCTGCACTCTCGAGAAACTAGGATACGATATCCATATTGCTGAAAACATAATTTTGTGCGGCAGCCATCTTGGATTTGAAAAATGATCACCAAATCTTTCTCTGCACCCTCGAGAACCTAGGATACGATATCCATATTGCTGAATACATAATTTTGTGCGGCGGCCATCTTGGATTTGAAAAATGATCACAAAATTGTTTTCTGCACCCTCGAGAACCTCGGGTACGATATCCATATTGCTGAAATCATAATTTTGTGCGGCGGCCATCTTGGATTTGAAAAATGATCACAAAATTGTTCTCAGCACCCTCGAGAACCTGGGTTACGATACCCATAATGTAGTTATCATACTTTTGAGCGGCGGCCATCTTGGATTTGAAAACTGATCACATAATCTTTCTTTGCACCCTCGACAACCTAGGATACGATACCCATAATCTAATTATCATACTTTTGAGCGGCGGCCATCTCGGATTTAAAAATGATCCCAAAATTGTTTTCTGCACCCTCGAGAACCTCGGACACGATATCCACATTGGTGAAAACTTAATTTTGTGCGGCGGCCATCTTGGCTTAGAAAAATGACCACAAAATCGTTCTCAGCACCCTCGAGAACCTCTGATACGATACCCATAATGTAGTAAGCTTACTTTTGAGCGGCGGCCATCTTGGATTTGAAAAATGATCACAAAATCGTTCTCTGCACCCTCGAGAACCTCGGGTACGATATCCATATTGCTGAAATCATAATTTTGTGCGGCGGCCATCTTGGATTTGAAAAATGATCACAAAATCATTCTCTGCACCCTCGAGAACCTCTGATAAAATATCCATAATATAGGTATCATACTTTTGAGCGGCGGCCATCTTGGATTGGAAAACTGACCACAAAATCTTTCTCTGCATCCTCGAGAATCTCGGGTACGATATCCATATTGCTGAAATCATAATTTTGTGCGGCGGCCATTTTGGATTTGAAAAATGATCACCAAATCGTTCTCTGCACCCTCGAGAACCTCGGGTACGATATCCATATTGCTAAAATCATAATTATGTGCGGCAGCCATCTTGGATTTGAAAACTGATCACCAAGTCTTTCTCTGCACCCTCGAGAACCTAGGATACGATTCCCATAATGTAGTTATCATACTTTTGATCGGCGGCAATCTCGGATTTAAAAATGATCCCAAAATTATGATAACTACATTATGGATATCGTATCAGAGGTTCTCGAGGGTGCTGAGAACGATTTTGTGATCCATTTTCAAATCCAAGATGGCCGCCGCACAAAATTATGATTTCAGCAATATGGATATTGTACCCGAGATTCTCGAAGATGCAGAGAAAGATTTTGTGGTCAGTTTTCAAATCCAAGATGGCCGCCGCTCAAAAGTATGAAAACTACATTATGGGTATCGTATCAGAGGTTTTCGAGGGTGCTGAGAACGATTTTGTGATCAGTTTTCAAATCCAAGATGGCCGCCGCTCAAAGGTATGATAACTACATTATGGATATCGTATCAGAGGTTCTCGAGGGTGCTGAGAACGATTTTGTGATCATTTTTCAAATCCAAGATGGCCGCCGCTCAAAAGTATGATAACTACATTATGGATATCGTATCAGAAGTTCTCGAGGGTGCTGAGAACGATTTGGTGATCATTTTTCAAATCCAAGATGGCCGCCGCACAAAATTATGATAACTACATTATGGATATCGTATCAGAGGATCTCGAGGGTGCTGAGAACGATTTGGTGATCATTTTTCAAATCCAAGATGGCCGCCGCACAAAATTATGATTTCAGCAATATGGATAGCGTACCTGAGATTCTCGAAGATGCAGAGAAGATTTTGTGGTCAGTTTTCAAATCCAAGATGGCCGCCGCTCAAAACTATGATAACTACATTATTGATATCGTATCAGAGGTTCTCGAGGGAGCTGAGAACGATTTGGTGATCATTTTTCAAATCCAAGATGGCCGCCGCACAAAATTATGATTTCAGCAATATGGATATCGTACCCGAGGTTCTCGAGGGTGCAGAGAACGATTTTGTGATCATTTTTCTAATCCAAGATGGCCGCCGCACAAAATTATGTTTTCACCAATGTGGATATCGTGTCCGAGGTTCTGGAGGGTGCAGATTACAATTTTGGGATCATATTTAAATCCGAGATGGCCGCCGCTCAAAAGTATGATAACTAGATTATGGGTATCGTATCCTCGGTTCTCGAGGGTGCAAAGAAAGATTTTGTGATCAGTTTTCAAATCCAAGATGGCCGCCGCTCAAAAGTATGATAACTACATTATGGATATCGTATCAGAGGTTCTCGAGGGTGCTGAGAACGAATTTGTGATCATTTTTCTAAGCCAAGATGGCCGCCGCACAAAATTATGATTTCAGCAATATGGATATCGTACCCGAGATTCTCGAAGATGCAGAGAAAGATTTTGTGGTCAGTTTTCAAATCCAAGATGGCCGCCGCTCAAAAGTATGATAACTTCATTATGGGTATCGTATCAGAGGTTCTCGAGGGTGCTGAGAACGAATTTGTGATCATTTTTCTAAGCCAAGATGGCCGCCGCACTAAATTATGATTTCAGCAATAAGGATATCGTACCCGAGGTTCTCGAGGGTGCAGAGAACGATTTGGTGATCATTTTTCAAATCCAAGATGGCCGCCGCACAAAACTATAATTTCAGCAATATGGATATCGTATCCCAGGTTCTCGAGGGTGCAGAGAACGATTTGGTGATCATTTTTGAAATCCAAGATGGCCGCCACTCAAAAGTATGATAACTACATTATGGGTATAGTATCCGAGGTTCTCGAGAGTGCAGAAAACAATTTTGGGATCATTTTTAAATCCGAGATGGCCGCCGCTCAAAATTATGACAACTAGATTATGGGTATCGTATCCTAGGTTCTCGAGGGTGCAGAGAAAGATTTTGTGATCAGTTTTCAAATACAAGATGGCCGCCGCTCAAAAGTATGATAACTACATCATGGGTATCGTATCCGAGGTTCTCGAGGGTGCTGAGAACGATTTTGTGATCATTTTTCTAATCCAACATAGCCGCCGCACAAAATTATGTTTTCACCAATGTGGATATCGTGTCCGAGGTTCTCGAGGGTGCAGAATACAATTTTCGGATAATTTTTAAATCCGAGATGGCCGCCGCTCAAAAGTATGATAACTAGATTATGGGTATCGTATCCTAGGTTCTCGAGGGTGCAAAGAAAGATTATGTGATCAGTTTTCAAATCCAAGATTGTTCTTGGATATCGTACCCGAGGTTCTCGAGGGTGCAGAGAACGATTTGGTGATCATTTTTCAAATACAAGATGGCCGCCGCATAAAATTATGATTTCAGCAATATGGATATCGTATCCCAGGTTCTCGAAGATGCAGAGAAAGATTTTGTGGTCAGTTTTCAAATCCAAGATGGCCGCCGCTCAAAAGTATGAAAACTACATTATGGGTATCGTATCAGAGGTTTTCGAGGGTGCTGAGAACGATTTTGTGATCAGTTTTCAAATCTTAGATGGCCGCCGCTCAAAGGTTTGATAACTACATTATGGATATCGTATCAGAGGTTCTCGAGGGTGCTGAGAACGATTTTGTGATGATTTTTCAAATCCAAGATGGCCGCCGCACAAAATTATGATTTCAGCAATATGGATATCGTACCCGAGGTTCTTGAGGGTGCAGAGAACGATTTGGTGATCATTTTTCAAATCCAAGATGGTCGCCGCACAAAATTATGATTTCAGCAATATGGATATCGTACCCGAGATTCTCGAGGATGCAGAGAAAGATTTTGTGGTCAGTTTTCAAATCCAAGATGGCCGCCGCTCAAAAGTATGATAACTACATTATGGGTATCGTATCCTAGGTTCTTGAGGGTGCTGAGAACGATTTGGTGATCATTTTTCAAGTCCAAGATGGCCGCCGTACAAAATTATGATTTTAGCAATATGGATATCGTGTCCGAGGTTCTCGAGTAAGCTGAGAACAATTTTGTGATCATTTTTCAAATCCAAGATGGCCGACGCACAAAATAATGTTTTCACCAATGTGGATATCGTGTCCGAGGTTCTCGAGGGTGCAGAATACAATTTTGGGATCATTTTTAAATCCGAGATGGCCGCTGCTCAAAAGTATGATATCTAGATTATGGGTATCGTATCCTAGGTTCTCGAGGGTGCAAAGAAAGATTATGTGATCAGTTTTCAAATCCAAGATGGCCGCCACTCGAAAGTATGATAACTACATTATGTATATCGTATCAGAGGTTCTCGAGTGTGCTGAGAACGATTTGGTGATCATTTTTCAAATCCAAGATGGCCGCCGCACAAAATTATGATTTCAGCAATATGGATATCGTACCCGAGATTCTCGAAGATGCAGAGAAAGATTTTGTGGTCAGTTTTCAAATCCAAGATGGCCACCGCTCAAAAGTATGATAACTACATTATGGGTATCGTATCCGAGGTTCTCGAGAGTGCAGAAAACAATTTTGGGATCATTTTTAAATCCGAGATGGCCGGCGCTCAAAAGTATGACAACTAGATTATGGGTATCGTATCCTAGGTTCTCAAGGGTGCAGAGAAAGATTTTGTGATCAGTTTTCAAATACAAGATGGCCGCCGCTCAAAAGTATGATAACTACATCATGGGTATCGTATTCGAGGTTCTCGAGGGTGCAGAATACAATTTTCGGATCATTTTTAAATCCGAGATGGCCGCCGCTCAAAAGTATGATAACTAGATTATGGGTATCGTATCCTAGGTTCTCGAGGGTGCAAAGAAAGATTATGTGATCAGTTTTCAAATCCAAGATGGCCGCCGCTCAAAAGTATGATAACTATATTATGGATATCGTATCAGAGGTTCTCGAGGGTGCTGAGAACGATTTGGTGATCATTTTTCAAATCCAAGATGGCCGTTGCACAAAATTATGATTTCAGCAATATGGATATCGTACCCGAGATTCTCGAAGATGCAGAGAAAGATTTTGTGGTCAGTTTTCAAATCCAAGATGGCCGCCGCTCAAAAGTATGATAACTACATTATGGGTATCGTATCCTAGGTTCTTGAGGGTGCTGAGAACAATTTGGTGATCATTTTTCAAATCCAAGATGGCCGCCGCACAAAATTATGATTTTAGCAATATGGATATCGTGTCCGAGGTTCTCGAGGAAGCTGAGAACAATTTTGTGATCATTTTTCAAATCCAAGATGGCCGACGCACAAAATAATGTTTTCACCAATGTGGATATCGTGTCCGAGGTTCTCGAGGGTGCAGAATACAATTTTGGGATCATTTTTAAATCCGAGATGGCCGCTGCTCAAAAGTATGATATCTAGATTATGGGTATCGTATCCTAGGTTCTCGAGGGTGCAAAGAAAGATTATGTGATCAGTTTTCAAATCCAAGATGGCCGCCACTCGAAAGTATGATAACTACATTATGTATATCGTATCAGAGGTTCTCGAGTGTGCTGAGAACGATTTGGTGATCATTTTTCAAATCCAAGATGGCCGCCGCACAAAATTATGATTTCAGCAATATGGATATCGTACCCGAGATTCTCGAAGATGCAGAGAAAGATTTTGTGGTCAGTTTTCAAATCCAAGATGGCCGCCGCTCAAAAGTATGATAACTACATTATGGGTATCGTATCCGAGGTTCTCGAGAGTGCAGAAAACAATTTTGGGATCATTTTTAAATCCGAGATGGCCGCCGCTCAAAAGTATGACAACTAGATTATGGGTATCGTATCCTAGGTTCTCAAGGGTGCAGAGAAAGATTTAGTGATCAGTTTTCAAATACAAGATGGCCGCCGCTCAAAAGTATGATAACTACATCATGGGTATCGTATCCGAGGTTCTCGAGGGTGCAGAATACAATTTTCGGAACATTTTTAAATCCGAGATGGCCGCCGCTCAAAAGTATGATAACTTGATTATGGGTATCGTATCCTAGGTTCTCGAGGGTGCAAAGAAAGATTATGTGATCAGTTTTCAAATCCAAGATGGCCGCCGCTCAAAAGTATGATAACTATATTATGGATATCGTATCAGAGGTTCTCGAGGGTTTTGAGAACGATTTGGTGATCATTTTTCAAATCCAAGATGGCCGCCGCACAAAATTATGATTTCAGCAATATGGATATCGTACCCGAGATTCTCGAAGATGCAGAGAAAGATTTTGTGGTCAGTTTTCAAATCCAAGATGGCCGCCGCTCAAAAGTATGATAACTTCATTATGGGTATCGTATCAGAGGTTCTCGAGGGTGCTGAGAACGAATTTGTGATCATTTTTCTAAGCCAAGATGGCCGCCGCACAAAATTATGATTTCAGCAATAAGGATATCGTACCCGAGGTTCTCGAGGGTGCAGAGAAAGATTTGGTGATCATTTTTCAAATCCAAGATGGCCGCCGCACAAAACTATAATTTCAGCAATATGGATATCGTATCCCAGGTTCTCGAGGGTGCAGAGAACGATTTGGTGATCATTTTTGAAATCCAAGATGGCCGCCGCTCAAAAGTATGATAACTACATTATGGGTATAGTATCCGAGGTTCTCGAGAGTGCAGTAAACAATTTTGGGATCATTTTTAAATCCGAGATGGCCGCCGCTCAAAAGTATGACAACTAGATTATGGGTATCGTATCCTAGGTTCTCGAGGGTGCAGAGAAAGATTTTGTGATCAGTTTTCAAATACAAGATGGCCGCCGCTCAAAAGTATGATAACTACATCATGGGTATCGTATCCGAGGTTCTCGAGGGTGCTGAGAACGATTTTGTGATCATTTTTCTAATCCAAGATGGCCGCCGCACAAAACTATGTTTTCACCAATGTGGATATCGTGTCCGAGGTTCTCGAGGGTGCAGAATACAATTTTCGGATCATTTTTAAATCCGAGATGGCCGCCGCTCAAAAGTATGATAACTAGATTATGGGTATCGTATCCTAGGTTCTCGAGGGAGCAAATAAAGATTATGTGATCAGTTTTCAAATCCAAGATTGTTCTTGGATATCGTACCCGAGGTTCTCGAGGGTGCAGAGAACGATTTGGTGATCATTTTTCAAATACAAGATGGCCGCCGCATAAAATTATGATTTCAGCAATATGGATATCGTATCCCAGGTTCTCGAGGAAGCTTAGATCAATTTTGTGATCATTTTTCAAATCCAAGATGGCCGCCGCACAAAATTATGATTTCAGCAATATGGATATCGTACCCAAGGTTCTCGAGGGTGCAGAGAACGATTGAGTGATCATTTTTCAAATGCAAGATGGCCGCCGCTCAAAAGTATGATAACTACATTATGGGTATCGTATCCCAGGTGCTCGAGGAAGCTGAGAACAATTTTGTGATCATTTTTCAAATCCAAGATGGCCGCCGCACAAAATTATGATTTCAGCAATATGGATATCGTACCAGAGGTTCTCGAGGGTGCAAAGAAAGATTATGTGATCAGTTTTCAAATCCAAGACGGCCGCCGCTCAAAAGTATGATAACTACATTATGGATATCGTATCAGAGGTTCTCGAGTGTGCTGAGAACGATTTTGTGATCCATTTTCAAATCCAAGATGGCCGCCGCACAAAATTATGATTTCAGCAATATGGATATCGTACCCGAGATTCTCGAAGATGCAGAGAAAGATTTTGAGGTCAGTTTTCAAATCCAAGATGGCCGCCGCTCAAAAGTATGAAAACTACATTATGGGTATCGTATCAGAGGTTCTCGAGGGTGCTGAGAACGATTTTGTGATCAGTTTTCAAATCCAAGATGGCCGCCGCTCAAAGGTATGATAACTACATTATGGATATCGTATCAGAGGTTCTCGAGGGTGCTGAGAACGATTTTGTGATCATTTTTCAAATCCAAGATGGCCGCCGCACAAAATTATGATTTCAGCAATATGGATATCGTACCCGAGGTTCTTGAGGGTGCAGAGAACGATTTGGTGATCATTTTTCAAATCCAAGATGGCCGCCGCACAAAATTATGATTTCAGTATATTGGATATCGTACCCGAGATTCTCGAGGATGCAGAGAAAGATTTTGTGGTCAGTTTTCAAATCCAAGATGGCCGCCGCTCAAAAGTATGATAACTACATTATGGGTATCGTATCCTAGGTTCTTGAGGGTGCTGAGAACGATTTGGTGATCATTTTTCAAATCCAAGATGGCCGCCGCACAAAATTATGATTTTAGCAATATGGATATCGTACCCGAGATTCTCGAAGATGCAGAGAAAGATTTTTTGGTCAGTTTTCAAATCCAAGATGGCCGCCGCTCAAAAGTATGATAACTACATTATGGGTATCGTATCAGAGGTTCTCGAGGGTGCTGAGAACGATTTTGTGATCATTTTTCTAAGCCAAGATGGCCGCCGCACAAAATTATGATTTCAGCAATAAGGATATCGTACCCGAGGTTCTCGAGGTTGCAGAGAACGATTTCGTGTTCATTTTTCAAATCCAAGATGGCCGCCCCAAAAAACTATAATTTCAGCAATATGGATATCGTATCACAGGTTCTCGAGGAACCTGAGAACAATTTTGTGATGATTTTTCAAATCCAAGATGGACGCCGCACAAAATTATGATTTCAGCAATATGGATATCGTACCCGAGGTTCTCGAGGGTGCAGAGAACGATATTGTGATCCATTTTCAAATCCAAGATGGCCGCCGCTCAAAAGTATGATAACTACATTATGAGTATCGTATCAGAGGTTCTCGAGGGTGCTGAGAACGATTTTGTGATCAGTTTTCAAATCCAAGATGGCCGCCGCTCAAAAGTATGATAACTACATTATGGATATCTTATCAGAGGTTCTCGAGGGTGCTGAGAACGATTTTGAGATCATTTTTCAAATCCAAGATGGCCGCCGCACAAAATTATGATTTCAGCAATATGGATATCGTACCCGAGGTTCTTGACGGTGCAGAGAACGATTTGGTGATCATTTTTCAAATTCAATATGGCCGCCGCACAAAATTATGATTTCAGCAATATGGATATCGTACCCGAGATTCTCGAGGATGCAGAGAAAGATTTTGTGGTCAGTTTTTAAATCCAAGATGGCCGCCGCTCAAAAGTATGATAACTACATTATGGGTATCGTATCCTAGGTTCTCGAGGGTGCAAGGAAATATTATGTGATCAGTTTTCAAATCCAAGATGGCCGCGGCTCAAAACTATGATAACTACATTATGATTATCGTATCCGAGGTTCTCAAGGAAGCTGAGAACAATTTTGTGATCATATTTCAAATCCAAATTGGCCGCCGCACAAAATTATGATTTCAGGAATATGGATATCGTACCCGAGGTTCTCGAGGGTGCTGAGAACGATTTTGTGATCAGTTTTCAAATCTAAGATGGCCGCCGCTCAATAGTATGATAACTACATTAGGGGTATCGTACCCGAGGTTCTCGAGGGTGCAGAGAACAATTTTGTGATCATTTTTCAAATCCAAGATGGCCGCCGCACAAAAAATTATGATTTCAGCAATATGGATATCGTACCCGAGATTCTCGAGGATGCAGAGAAAGATTTTGTGGTCAGTTCTCAAATCCAAGATGGCCACCGCTAAAAAGTATGATAACTAGATTTTGGGAATCGTATCCTAGGTTCTCGAGGGTGCAGAGAAAGACTTGGTGATCATTTTTCAAATCCAAGATGGCTGCCGCACAAAATTATGATTTCAGCAATATCGATATCGTACCCGAGGTTCTCGAGGGTGCAGAGAAAGATTTTGTGGTCAGTTTTCAAATCTAAGATGGCCGCCGCTCAAAAGTATGATAACTACATTATGGGTATCGTATCCCAGGTTCTCGAGGAAGCTGAGAACAATTTTGTGATGATTTTTCAAATCCAAGATGGCCGCCGCACAAAATTATGATTTCAGCAATATGGATATCGTACCCGAGGTTCTCGAGGGTGCAGAGAACGATGTGGTGATCATTTTTCAAATACAAGATGGCCGCCGCATAAAATTATGATTTCAGCAATATGGATATCGTATCCCAGGTTCTCAAGGAAGCTTAGATCAATTTTGTGATCATTTTTCAAATCCAAGATGGCCGCCGCACAAAATTATGATTTCAGCAATATGGATATCGTACCCAAGGTTCTCGAGGGTGCAGAGAACGATTTTTCAAATGCAAGATGGCCGCCGCTCAAAAGTATGATAACTACATTATGGGTATCGTATCCCAGGTGCTCGAGGAAGCTGAGAACAATTTTGTGATCATTTTTAAAATCAAAGATGGCCGCCGCACAAAATTATGATTTCAGCAATATGGATATCGTACCCGAGATTCTCGAGGATGCACAGAAAGATATTGTGGTCAGTTTTCAAATCCAAGATGGCCGCCGCTCAAAAGTATGATAACTACATTATGGGTATCGTATCCTAGGTTCTTGAGGGTGCTGAGAACGATTTGGTGATCATTTTTCAAATCCAAGATTGCCGCCGCAAAAAATTATGATTTCAGCAATATGGATATCGTACCCGAGATTCTCGAAGATGCAGAGAAAGATTTTGTGGTCAGTTTTCAAATCCAAGATGGCCGCCGCTCAAAAGTATGATAACTACATTATGGGTATCGTATCAGAGGTTCTAGGGGGTGCTGAGAACGATTTTGTGATCATTTTTCTAAGCCAAGATGGCCGCCGCACAAAATTATGATTTCAGCAATATGGATATCGTACCAGAGGTTCTCGAGGGTGCAGAGAACGATTTGGTGATCATTTTTCAAATCCAAGATGGCCGACGCACAAAATTATGTTTTCACCAATGTGGATATCGTGTCCGAGGTTCTCGAGGGTGCAGAATACAATTTTGGGATCATTTTTAAATCCGAGATGGCCGCCGCTCAAAAGTATGATAACTAGATTATGGGTATCGTATCCTAGGTTCTCGAGGGTGCAAAGAAAGATTATGTGATCAGTTTTCAAATCCAAGATGGCCGCCACTCAAAAGTATGATAACTACATTATGTATATCGTATCAGAGGTTCTAGAGGGTGCTGAGAACGATATGGTGATCATTTTTCAAATCCAAGATGGCCGCCGCACAAAATTATGATTTCAGCAATATGGATATCGTACCCGAGATTCTCGAAGATGCAGAGAAAGATTTTGTGGTCAGTTTTCAAATCCAAGATGGCCGCCGCTCAAAAGTATGATAACTACATTATGGGTATCGTATCAGAGGTTCTCGAGGGTGCTGAGAACGATTTTGTGATCATTTTTCTAAGCCAAGATGGCCGCCGCACAAAATTATGATTTCAGCAATAAGGATATCGTACCCGAGGTTCTCGAGGGTGCAGAGAACTATTTCGTGATCATTTTTCAAATCCAAGATGGCCGCCGCAAAAAACTATAATTTCAGCAATATGGATATCGTATTCCAGGTTCTCGAGGAAGCTGAGAACAATTTTGTGATGATTTTTCAAATCCAAGATGGCCGCCGCACAAAATTATGATTTCAGCAATATGGATATCGTACCCGAGGTTCTCGAGGGTGCAGAGAACGATTTTGTGATCCATTTTCAAATCCAAGATGGCCGCCGCTCAAAAGTATGATTTCAGCAATAAGGATATCGTACCCGAGGTTCTCGAGGGTGCAGAGAACTATTTCGTGATCATTTTTCAAATCCAAGATGGCCGCCGCAAAAAACTATAATTTCAGCAATATGGATATCGTATCCCAGGTTCTCGAGGAAGCTGAGAACAATTTTGTGATGATTTTTCAAATCCAAGATGGCCGCCGCACAAAATTATGATTTCAGCAATATGGATATCGTACCAGAGGTTCTCGAGGGTGCAGAGAACGATTTGGTGATCATTTTTCAAATCCAAGATGGCCGACGCACAAAATTATGTTTTCACCAATGTGGATATCGTGTCCGAGGTTCTCGAGGGTGCAGAATACAATTTTGGGATCATTTTTAAATCCGAGATGGCCGCTGCTCAAAAGTATGATAACTAGATTATGGGTATCGTATCCTAGGTTCTCGAGGGTGCAAAGAAAGATTATGTGATCAGTTTTCAAATCCAAGATGGCCGCCACTCAAAAGTATGATAACTACATTATGTATATCGTATCAGAGGTTCTAGAGGGTGCTGAGAACGATTTGGTGATCATTTTTCAAATCCAAGATGGCCGCCGCACAAAATTATGATTTCAGCAATATGGATATCGTACCCGAGATTCTCGAAGATGCAGAGAAAGATTTTGTGGTCAGTTTTCAAATCCAAGATGGCCGCCGCTCAAAAGTATGATAACTACATTATGGGTATCGTATCAGAGGTTCTCGAGGGTGCTGAGAACGATTTTGTGATCATTTTTCTAAGCCAAGATGGCCGCCGCACAAAATTATGATTTCAGCAATAAGGATATCGTACCCGAGGTTCTCGAGGGTGCAGAGAACTATTTCGTGATCATTTTTCAAATCCAAGATGGCCGCCGCAAAAAACTATAATTTCAGCAATATGGATATCGTATCCCAGGTTCTCGAGGAAGCTGAGAACAATTTTGTGATGATTTTTCAAATCCAAGATGGCCGCCGCACAAAATTATGATTTCAGCAATATGGATATCGTACCCGAGGTTCTCGAGGGTGCAGAGAACGATTTTGTGATCCATTTTCAAATCCAAGATGGCCGCCGCACAAAATTATGATTTCAGCAATATGGATATCGTACCCGAGATTCTCGAAGATGCAGACAAAGATTTTGTGCTCAGTTTTCAAATCCAAGATGGCCGCCGCTCAAAAGTATGATAACTACATTATGGGTATCGTATCAGAGGTTCTCGTAGGTGCTGTGAACGATTTTGTGATCAGTTTTCAAATCCAAGATGGCCGCCGCTCAAAAGTATGATAACTACATAATGGCTATCGTATCAGAGGTTCTCGAGGGTGCTGAGAACGATTTTGTGATCATTTTTCAAATCCAAGATGGCCGCCGCACAAAATTATGATTTCAGCAATATGGATATCGTACCCGAGGTTCTTGAGGGTGCAGAGAACGATTTGGTGATCATTTTTCAAATCCAAGATGGCCGCCGCTCAAAAGTTTGATCGATATTTTTTTTCGTAATCGTGTTTTCGAAACTGCAATAATTTAGATAAAGAAATGAATATAAAAATGTCAAAAAATTGGAACCGTAGTATTTGTAGAAGTATTTTAAGTAGATTTTAAAAAATGTTACTTTTTAGGACTATAGCGCCTTAAGTAGGAAGGATTCTACAAATAAAGGATATATTTGTTTTATTAAGAGAAGTATGAACGGTAGACGAGTGATTAGATAGATCTCACTCACTACAAATTCGTTGAACTCATCACCAGACTCCGCTCTTTCACTTTTGAAAGACAACATTTTTGAATGTGATAAAACCCTTAAATTTGATCATGTTTCTGGCTCTGATGTCATAAAAGCTTTTAAATTAATTAAAAATAAGGCGACAAATAATCTTTGGGGCATATCAGTTAAACTTGTCCAGTCTTTGATTGATATTATTGCGCCAGATTTAGCTATAATATTTAACAATTGTATAGAATATGGTGAATTTCCTGACCTAATTAAACATAGTAAAGTAGTTCCACTGTTTAAATCAGGTTGTACCAGTGACCCTACTAATTATAGACCAATATCTGTACTACCCACTTTTAGTAAAATTTTTGAAAAGTTAATTTTAAATCAATTGCTTCGTCATTTTTTCCATAATAATTTATTGCACTCCAAACAGTTTGGTTTCACCCAGGGTCGTTCAACTACCGATGCTGGTATTGACTTGATACATAATATATTTGAAGCGATGGGAGGAGTCTCGTGATGCACTAGGCGTCTTTTGTGACGTATCCAAGGCGTTCGATTGTGTTGAACACGAAACATTAGTTAGAAAACTTCACCATTACGGTATTAAAAATAAAGCATTGGACTTAATGACATCCTATTTAAATTGTAGAATACAAAAGGTGGATATCAATGGAAAGAGGTCCTCTGGATCAACAGTTAAAATGGGGGTTCCACAGGGCTCGATTTTAGGACCTTTTCTATTCCTTATTTATTTAAATGATCTTATATTGCAAAGGATAAATATCAAATTGTGTTGTTTGCTGATGATACATCACTCATGTTTAAAATACACCGTTGCATACCTAATTTTGATGTTGTTAACAATGCTTTAACTAAAGTTGTGCATTGGTTTGAAGGTAATAACTTGTTACTTAATACTAATAAAACGAAATTCATTAAATTTACTTTACCTAATGTTAAGCAAGTGTCAATCGATATTCAGCTTAAAAACGAGAAATTAGATATAGTTGATACCGCTGTTTTTCTTCGAATAACGCTAGATGCCAAACTCCAATGGGGCCCTTATATAGAAAATTTATCAAGTAGATTAAGTTCTGCTGCATACGCAGTAAAAAAGATTCGTTCCTTAACAGACATTGAAACTGCAAGATTGGTTTATTTTAGTTACATTCACTGCAGTATGTCATATGGTATATTATTATGGGGTAATGCTGCTGATATTGATTCTATTTTCGTGCTGCAGAAAAGAGCTCTTCGGGCAATTTATGGTATGGGACCAAGAGAGTCGCTTAGATCTAAATTTAAAGATTTAAAATTATGCCTGTTTCTAACCAATATATATATGAAAATTTAGTGTATGTTCATAAAAATGGCAATAAATTTCAAAAGGTATATGAAAAACATAATATTAATACTAGAAACAAAAATAAACTGTTAATGCCCACTTCTAGGCTTAGTAAACTCGACAAGTCATTCATCGGTAATTGCGTTAGATTTTATAATAAGCTTCCTGAGAATATAAGTCTAGAGAACGGAAATGTCTCTCAACAAGTTCAAAGCCTATATTAAACATAAACTTATGGAAAAATTATATTACAATTTAAAGGATTATTTAGATGATAAGAAAGCATGGGTATGAATTGCTCTAAAAGATTTGAGCTTTAGTTACGCTTAATTAAATATAATAGTATTTATAATTATGAATAATTTTTGAAAAATTGATAATTTTTACTAAAAGCATAATGGTCAAATTATGGGTAGAGGTGTTTAGTGAGTGTTATTGAATATAGTTTAGATGAACATTCTTGTTTTTAGTTATTTGGTTGAGTTCCTGTGACAGTTTTCATCATTCTCGCTTAAATGTCACTGCTTGTGGCGGTGACATGGGACGGGTCGTTCCCTTCCCTAATATATGGTCGAGGGAGGCGATGGCTGGCCCATGCGTCATGCTCGTGAACGGGCGATGCTTGCGGTGGCAGGATGATCCTGTAGCCGGAAACTCTGCCTCATGGTTATAAAATTAAAAATTTTATATTTTTATAATTGCTAATAAAATGGTCGCTAAATACCTTTATTTATTTGCGGTGTGTGTGTGAATTGATGCATCAACTGTACCATGGCCTGGTACGAGTATTATTGTTGATACAGCTGTAGTAGTCGGCCGTGAATGTACCCAATAGCTCTTGTTTTTTACGTATTAATTTACATTTTTTTTGAGTATTTGTAGTTTGAGTATTATTGCTGCATCACTTTACATATATTGTAACTGAAATTATTTGTGAGTGATTGCCACAAAGAGTTTCTTGCCACTTCTTATTAAAGCTCAACCCTCAAAGGAGGTGGATATAAAACGAAAAGTCATTTCCTTGACCTGCCTGAATAAGGTGATTTTGATTAGATTACCCTAAAGGATTGAGCTTTTGATTACTGTTAGTAAAAATATAATATTAATTACAAGTTTAAGCAGAATTATCAAATTGTAAGTAGAGGTATTTATATTATAGTATTGCATGATATGTAGGATTATATGGATGTATTAAGATTATTTTATTGTTGTTTGCTGAGTTCTCGTAACAGGTTTCATCATGCTCGCTCAAATGTCACTGCTTGTGGCGGCGACATGGGACGGGTCGTCCCCTTCCCTAAAATATGGGTGAGGGAGGCGATGGCTGGCTCATGCGTCATGCTCGTGAACGGGCGCTGCTTGTGGTGACGGGATGATCCTGTTGCCGTTCAGTGGTTTCAGATTCTTTAAAGTTATTGTGTATACATATATATGTATGGATATATACATGTATATTTATTTATAATCGCTTATAAAATGCTCACAGAATACCTTTATTGATTTATGGTGTATGTGGATGATGCAGCTACTGTACTCAATAACTTTGACTTACTCGTGTAAGACATTGACTATTTGACGTTTGAGTGTGTTTGTTGCATCATTTTACATTTTACAAATTATATTGTAATTAAAATGATCTGTAAATCTTGATATAAAAGATTGGCAATGAGTTTCTTGCTACTTCTTCTCATTAGCTCAACCCTTTACGAAGTAGCGGTAGATTCAATAAGAAAAATTTTTTTTTTTGACATTCATAAGTGTCATTTAAGAATAAAATATTCAATTAATAAAATATTAAATATAAAATAAGTAATTCGCAATCATATCACGTTAAACATGTATTACCTACTATGAACGGTTGAGTATACCGTTTTCTAAAAAAAAATTGTTATACTTATATGTGAAAGAGAATAAAGTAAATCGTCTTTTGTTATAAAACTGAGAAGGTTACCTATCTAATAAGATGGCTCTGGTTTTCCATGTCAATATAAATTTTGCTTCGTCTGAGAAGTTCCCATCTTCTAGTTATTTCTATTGTGCAATTATGTGTCTCTGTGTTAGAAACCGATTTATAATGTACGAGGGGTATACTGAAATGATCGAGAATAGAATATTTCTGATTGAGTTACAATAAAACCTTTTTTAGAATTTGAAAACTGGCCTCTTAGAACCTTAATGACATTCATACAATTAAAAAAAAGTTCAAAAACAAAAACTATGTTGGTTTAAAGTTGACACTTGATTTGATGTATGATATGATGTTGATTGTATTAGTTGACCGTCATGTGACATACGAGCAGATTCAGGCATTTATCAGTATCGGAATGAGTGCAATTTAGTCGATATTACATAATCAACTTTGTGTAAGAGAGCTAGTTTCCCGATGGGTACCCCACAATTTATCCGAACAGCAAAAGGCGGCTCGTGTAGATTGGTGCCGGAATACTCATTAACGCTTCAACGGAGGGAAATCAAATACCGTTTATAATATCATCTCAAGTGACGAATCATGGATTTATTCATATGAACCTGAAAGAAAACATCAGTCAGAAGTTTGGGTTTTCGAAGACGAGGTCTAACCAACGAAAGTGGTTCGCTCCCGCAGCGTGTCAAAGAAAATAGTCGCTATGTTTGTCTCGAAAAAGGGGCATGTTGCTACAATTCCTTTATAGGATCGCAGAACGGTTACCGCTGAGCGATATATCACGGTTTGTTTGTAAGTAGTGATAGCAGAACTCCGAAAAAGTAACCCGAAACGTCGCATCATCTTACATCACGAAAATGCGAGCTCCCATACGGCTCGGAATACAAATGATTTTTTGAAGCTGGAAAACGTTGAGAATTGGGCCATCCTCCGTACAGTCCTGACCAGAGCCCAAACGATTTCTTTAGATTCGCTAGAATGAAAGATTTATTACGCGGTCAACGGTTTAAAGTCCCCGAAGCAGCTGTGGAAGCGTACAAATCAGCCATTTTGTCAATGTCAACTTCAGACTGGAATTACTGTTTTAATGATTGGTTTGCACGAATGGAAAATTGCATTAAGTTGAACAGAGAATACTTCGAAAATCAATAAAATACAATTTAGCTATACCGTGCATGTGGTTTTTCTTATTCCCAATCATTTCAGTGTGCCCCTCGTACATGTTCGAGACAAAGAAACTCATGTTGATCACAATAGATGCGCGCCGCTGAAATTTGACTCGCGGACGACGGGGGCGGTCCCCGTATATGGCAGGCCATCAAAGGTGGTCCGAAAGGTGTAAACAGAAACGGCTTGTTGTTACTAATGATGATTTGTTACTCGAACCTGCTATAAAAACTTATTTTTAAACTATAACTTTTCGAACAAAACTAAAAATGATATAACATATGAAAACAATACAGTATGTAATTTGTACATTATAGGAAAACACTTATCTTTTCCAACTTAACAAAAGTTTAGTTCTATGAAGTACATAATATGAAAGAGAAAGACCTTTTTTTACTAGATAATCTGTACGAAACACTTAAGTAGGGTTTTTAAATTAACATTTTATTTTTATACTAAATAAATTAATAATAATAATAATAATCATTTATTTCGGATTCATTCATAGGATTACATCCATAATTGTTAGTACAATTTGCAAATTTACAAAATAGTGTTAGTAATTACTAATTAAATCACATATTTATAAAATAAATAAAATAAAATAACAGGCTGGTCCGGGTGGACTTCCCGATGATGACGGTAAATTACTATTACGACTGCGTGCAGCCGTATCCAACGATCCAGCATCGGGGAGTCCCACCGGTCCGACAGCGCATGCAGTATGGTGTTGGGACTGTCGCGCATGCGGCGCATGGTAGAAGCGCACCGCTTGCGCATGATGGCCGCAAAGCCATCTGTGTGAGCTGCCGCGAACATATCGGAGGCGCTGCAGTGGCGCGGCAGTCCCATCAGCACCCGGAACGCGGTATTATATTGAACACGCAGATCGCTGTATGTCCGCAGTGTGTAGTTAACCCATAGGCTGCAGGTGTAAAATGACTGACAGTACGATTTAAAAAGCGCAACTTTAACAGTGTCCGTGCATCGTGAAAACCTGCGGGCCAACATTTAATAATTCATAAAAAATTCTGAATGTGACTCTATTTTAAATTTTATGTCGAGCTGGTACCGTACTGGATAGTACTGTGAAACTTAGTTGTGAATTTAAGTTTCTAGGCACTAAAGTAGCATTACTTGAAAATAATAAATTCTAATAATTTGTAAACAAACAAAAACTTCAAAGTTAAAGTCAAGATAATCCATATGAAACCTTACTTTGCTTAACCATATCATTATGAATCCTCTTAAACAGAATGTTGAAGGAAAAGAAAAATAATACAAATATTTTTACTATAAACGTTATTGTTAAGCCGCGAGATCGAATGGAATAGAAGATCACTATAATCAATAGAATAAGTCCAAATAAAGTGAATGAATGTAAATTGTAAGAATATATTTAATAGTGTTATATTAATATAATATATTTAATACTTATGAGAAAAACTGGAAACTAAGTTCTTCCGCTAAAATAAAAAATGAACATTTAAAATTAATTTATCTAATACTTATTCGTGAAATAATAATTAAGAGAGTAGAAACAAATTGTAAGCATTATATCGTATGGATATCTATTAAAAGTATCAAATTCTCGTGTCCTGGTGCATGTTACCAAACTCATCCGAAACGGCTAAATCGAAATATATGAAATTTTGTCTGCATATCGGGCAGGTCTGAGAATCGGTTGTATCTATTTTTTACACCCCAAAAATTTTATTTATGTTTAATGACATTATATTATGCAATACAACTTTTGCTGGGTCAGCTAGTATGTTCTATATTATTGAATTGGAAAACTCTATTTCTATTATCTGTGAAACGTTTTTACTTTTTCTGCATAAACACCACACGTGTTGCTAGGCCAGCTAATTAAGTATGACATCACGACGTTGAATGCCATTAAGTAGTTAATTATTTTTTATTAGATTTAACTCATGAAATTTTTAACTAATAACTCCATATTATAATAATAAAAAAAAAGTTATTTCGTTAAGGACCATCTAATAAAATTTAAAAAAGTATAACACAGTTGTACTCATACTAAAATTGAAAAATAGAACAAACTTATCTCGTCACGAGGTGAAATGAAACGAAGTAGTCGAAAAGTATATTATGTGCAAGATTAAATTAACCTTTTACAAACCTGGGTATCTTGTATACTTAGAACTGTAAATGCAAAAAAAAACAATGTTAATAAAATTTGTACCACAATACACAAAATCTTCAAATTAAAATTACTATTCTCTCTTTGTGCAATCAACTGTATAAATCAGATATAGATAATAGATTTTAATTTGAACAAAATAAAGTCATCAATATAGTTTAAAAATAATAATTACCTTTTTACTCAATTCTTTACAAATTTTAACTTTGTTTTAATAATACAAATGATTTAGGTTTTCTTTAGTGTTAATTCCGCCAATATTTGTTTTTAAAAACAATTTGACACGTGTTTCGCCTCTACACGAGGCATCCTCAGGACGTGTTGTCTCGCCAAAATCTGGCACGAGACTCTAGCCATTAGTATAATTATGGATTTCCGCAAAGTAACGCCTAATTCAATATTTTTTTTTAATTTTTTTTTTGTTTTAATAATTAAATTACTTAGCTTTAATAGTTAAATTTATAGAGCTTAATATTAAACCAATATTATTAATTAAATAAATTCTTCAAAATTTTTCTAAAAGATTAATTATTACTCTTTATATATATTCTCATTTTTTTTCTCATAATGATACAATTACATTATGAAGAGTTAAAAAATTGTCAAATTGTTATTTAATTATCCAAATTATGATGTTTTTTCCAAGTTTAAATGTTCACTTATGAAAAAAAAACTTTTAAAACAAATACAGTAAACCGCAAACATATTTCCTGTCCTGTGATCTATATCTTCATATTGACTGGATCAGCTCTCTGCTGCATCCACTTCCAACACCGGCACCTTGCTAGGCACCATCACCACATCATAGGCATCATCAGCATTCCTCATTAGCAGCACAGCAAACACTTCTCACTTTTTTTTTTTGGAACCGTTCTTAATTTTTAATTTTGGTTTGAAATTAAGTATATTTTAAAGAATTAAGATAATTTAAACTTTATTTATTTACTAATACATATTATATTTACATCTATTTTTATATAGATACTTTATTTATGTACCAACTGCGCAGCGCCGCCGACAGGCAGCACTGGCAGGGTCGCCATGCGATGTTGGAGGTTCGTGTATTGAAATGATTATAGTCTGACTACGATAATAAGCCCCTTTATTATGCTATGCAGATCTTTTATACTAGTTTGAGAGATGAGTAAAGTGTGTATAGGTGTATAAAGGTGTTACACATACTACACCTCTCTCCTAAAAAGAAAAAAATATTGCTGGCTGACATTATTAGCTAGCTATATTGCTGGTTCAGATTTTAACCCATAGCTGGTTGAGATGTTAGCTATTTCTGGTTGACATTGTTAGCTATTGCTGGATGAAATTGCTAGCTATTGCTCGTTGAGATTATTAGGTATAGCTGGGTGACATTGTTAGCTATTCCTGTTTGAGATTATAAGCTATAGCTGGGTGAGATTGGTAGCTATTGCTGGTTGAGATTGTTACCTATTGCTGGGTGAGATTGTTAGCTATTGCTCGTTGAGATTATTAGGTATTGCTGGGTGACATTGTTAGTTATTGCTGGTTGAGATTGTAAGCTATAGCTGGGTGAAATTGTTAGCTATTGCTGGGTGAGATTATTAGCTATTGTTGGATGACATTGTTAGTTATCAATGGATGACATTGTTAGCTATTGTTGGTTGAGATTGTTAGCTATTGCTGGGTGAGATTGTAAGCTATAGCTGAATGACATTGTTAGCTATTGGTGGTTGAGATGTTGGCTATTTCTGGTTGACATTATTAGCTATTGCTGGTTGAGATTGTTAGCTATTGCTGGTTGAGATTGTTAGCTATATCTGGTTGAGATTTTTAGCTATTGCTGGTTGAGATTGTTAGCTATTGCTGGTTGAGATTATAAGGTATGGCTGGGTGACATTGTGAGCTATTGCTGGTTGAGATTGTAAGCTATAACTTGTTGAGATTTTTAGCTATTGCGGGTTGAGATTGTTAGCTATTGCTGGTTGAGATTTTTAACTATAGTTGGTTGAGATGTTAGCTATTTCTGGCTGATATTGTTAGCTATTGCTGGGTGAGATTGTTAGCTATTGCTGGATGAAATTGTTAGATATTGTCGTTGAGATTATTAGGTATTGCTGGGTGACATTGTTAGCTATTGCTGGTTGAGATTGTTAGATATAGCTGGGTGAGATTGTTAGCTCTTGCTGGTTGAGATCATTAGCTATTGCTGGGTGAGATTTTTAGCTATTGCTAAATGACGTTATAAGCTATTGCTGGTTGAGATTATTGGCTATTGCTGTATGATATTGTTAGCTTTTGCTGGTTGACATTGTTAGTTATTAATAATAATAATAATAATAAATCATTTTATTTTCAGGCATTACCGATAGATATTATTATTATCCTAGTGCCTGCGCCGTTGCAGTAGCCGATGTGATACTGCAGGGCATGGATATTTTTATACCAAGCTCTGTAGTACCGATCGGTGGCAGATCACAGCCCTGGTTCGATGCGTCAGTTAAAGCAGCATCTGACTGCAAAAAACAGGCGTATCGAACTTGGGTTGCGGCGCTGGGCACAAAGGATCCAAACTGCAAAGTTCTTAAGAGGAAATATAACCGTGCCTCCAGATTTTTTAAGTGGCAAATCGCCCGTGCGAAGTCTAAGCACGTCGTCAAAATCGGCGAGCAGCTTTCCAGTTACCCGACCGGAACACGCAATTTCTGGTCGTTGTCGAAAGCTGCTCTTGGTAACTTCAACCAGCCGTCCATGCCGCCGTTGCACATGAAGAATGACACCCTGGCCCATACGGCAAAAGAGAAAGCCGAGCTCCTGTGCGCTCTCTTCGCCTCCAACTCGACTCTTGACGACAACGGAAATACACCGCCGACCATCCCGCGGTGTCAGAGCTCTATGCCTGAAGTACAGTTCAGACAGAAAACTGTTAGGCGAGCTCTGTTTTCGTTGGACGTCAGGAAGTCGAGCGGGCCGGATGGCATTTCTCCAATCGTGCTTAGAACGTGTGCCCCTGAGTTGACGCCGGTGCTAACGCGTTTATTCCGGCACTCTTATTCCAAAGGCGTAGTCCCTGACTAATGGATGACTTCCATTAGTCAGGGACTACGCCCTTGTCCATCCGATCCAAAAAAAAGGAGACAGTTCGGATCCGGCGAACTACAGGCCTATTGCTATCACCTCCCTGCTCTCTAAAATCATGGAGAGCATAATAAGCACCAGCTTTTAGTATACCTAGAGGGTCACCAGTTGATCAACGACCGACAGTATGGCTTTCTCCATGGACGGTCGGCAGGTGATCTTCTGGTATACCTAACACATCGATGGGCGGCGGCTATTGAAAGCAAGGGGGAAGGCAGTTAGCCTGGATATAGCGAAGGCCTTTGATCGTGTATGGCACAAGGCGCTCCTCTCAAAACTTCCATCATTTGGGCTTCCCGAGAGCTTGTGCAAGTGGACCTCCAGCTTCCTCACTGGGCGTAACATACAGGTCGTTGTCGACGGATATTGCTCGAACCCGAAGCCCGTGAATGCTGGAGTGCCCCAAGGCTGTGTGCTATCTCATCAATGATATGTTGGACACCTCCAACATACATTGCTATGCGGACGACAGCACTGGTGATGCTGTATACACGGGCCATGCAGGTCTCTCTCGGGAAATCGTCGACCAGTGCCGGGAAAAACTTGTGTCTTCTATCGAGTCCTCTCTCGAGAAGGTCGCGGAATGGGGTAAATTGAACCTTGTCCAATTTAACCCCCAGAAGACTCAAGTTTGCGCGTTTACCACTAAAAAAACCCCATTTGCCGTATCACCGCTCTTCGAGAACACTTCTCTTAAAGCCGCGCCTAGTATCGGATTACTGGGTCTCGAAATCTCGAGCGATTGCCAATTCCGTGGCTATCTGGAGGGCAAAGCCAAATTGTCTTCGAAGAAGCTGGGCGTCATCAATAGAGCACGGCAATACTTCAAGCCGGCCCACATTCTAGCGCTCTACAAAGCGCAGGTCCGGCCACACATGGAGTATTGCTGTCATCTCTGGTCTGGCGCACCCCAGTATCTGCTCGATCCATTTGACCGCGTGCAATGTAGAGCAGCTCGAATTGTCGGGGACTCAGTGCTCTGTGAACGGCTGGATCTCTTGGCGTTGCGTAGAGACGTCGCTTCATTGTGTGTCTTCTACCGCATTTATCACGGGGAGTGTTCCGAAGAGCTGTATAACCTGATTCCTGCCGTCGAATTCCACCTTCGCACGACACGCCACAAGTTAGGATTTCATCCCCACCATCTGGATGTGTGGCGGTCCTCTACAGTGCGGTTTTCAAGGAGCTTTCTCCCTCGTACTACAAAGCTATGGAATGAGCTTCCTTGATCCGTACGCTCGTTTGTCCTCCTATTCCATAAAAAAAAAGATATACAAACAATCTTAACTTAAATTAAATTACATAATACTGTTGAGTTTAATTTGATATTAATTAAATTACAGATAAAATTACAGTTTAAAATTTAAGATATGTCATAATCAAAATTTATAAGAAAAAACTTAATAATATTATTAATTTAAATTCGGACAAAAAAAAGAAATCCATAATAATTGTTAGTAAAATGTCCTAAATTATATTAGTATAATTATAACTAAACAGGCACATGAAGCCGCATAAATGCCTTTATAATTGGCGCATCATAATGACTAGCAATGGTTTGCAGAATGATGTTAGGGCTACCCCGCAACCTCCTCAGCAATGACGCGGTTCTTTTGCGTTGGATGGCATGGAAGCCGTCCACCCTCGCATCCGCGAACATTGCCGAAGCACTGCAAAAGCGGGGCAGCCCCAACATCAACCTGAAACCATTGTTGTACTGAACGCGAAAGGCACTAAGCGTTCTTTGAGTATATCTGACCCACAGGCTGCTTGTATAGAAGGTTTGACAATATGCTTTGAAAAGCGTTATCTTTACCTAACTGCTACATCAAGCAAACCTGCGTGCCAGCATATTACTCCTCACCGCCAGTGCCCTGCGTTCCGGTGACGTAGTGTCCAAGGTACTTAAAATGTTGAACTTTCTTAAGCTCAACACCATTCAGCTTCATTGGCGGAATATTACATATATTCTTTCCAGGGACTCTGAAGACCAAATAGTTGCTTTTTTGGCAATTTTATTTGAGCCCATGTTGCATCGCATACCTTTCACAGATAGCTAACAGCCTTCTTATAGAGCCTACACTTGGACCCAACAGCACCATGTCATCCGCGTAGCTAATGTTGTTTATATAAACACCATCAACCGAGCAGCCGACACACTCGCTGCTGAGCCCAACTATGAGCTCGTTGACATACAGATTGAAGAGCATGGGTGAGCTCAACCTCCCCTGCCTCACCCGCACTCCAGCCTGTACGCATCCGAGAGGCTGCCAGCCCATCTTACATTAGGGTTTCTGGTTAGCGTACCAGTACTGAAAGAGACGCTGCACCTGTGTATGCACGTCAGTCTTATCGAGTTTTTTCCATAAAAGATCATACGAAACAAGATCAAATGCTTTTGATAAACCAAGGAAGCAGGCATACACAGGCGTCCGCCTATCAGTATAGTATTGGACAGTGTGCTTGAGACTCAGAATGGCAGTTTCAGTAGAAAGTCCGGGTACAAAACCGAATTGCGCCGCATGAATTTGCACATATTTTTGCAGTTCTGAGTCAAGCACACTATCCAACACCTTTGCTACAACAGTCGCCAGAGAAATGGGCCTATAGTTGCGCTTATCTGATAAGTCACCCGTTTTGTTTTTAACTATTGGTACAACAATAGTCCTCATGAGTGCAGCAGGTAGGTACGAATGATTAAGACAGAGATTAAAGAATGTGGCAAGTACATTGGGTAAATGGACTCCTGCGTTCTTCAAATGCTCTATACTGAGCCCATCAAGACCTGGCGATTTGCCACGTGACATTTTGGCAATTATATTAGCTATTTGTTTGGCGACACATTAAACAGCTCACCGGACATGACGGACCCAGTATTCAGCGCTTCCTTAGAAGAACCCAAGGGTGAACACACTTTAAAGTGTTCCTTAAACAAATGGGCTAAATCCCTACTCTCGCATAAACCTTCCACACTTACTGGCAGGCCAGGCTTTACATTTAACTTATTAGTAGACTTCCAAAAATCACAAAAATTTTTTGCAGCTCGTTGTTCCGCAATTATATTCGTTTTTATTTGTTCTTTGTTATCTTGACACCATTTCAATCTCTTTTTAAATTCTTTCCGTGTATTACACATTTCATTATAAATATTTCCAGACCTTGGTTTATGGTGCCAAACCCAATTTTGAAAAGACCTGCCTGTGTGCCTTTTTGGCCTGCCTGTGCGCTTCACTTACATGTTTATTCCACCCCACCACATACCGTTTTGAGTGTGACTTACATTTTTTGGTATGGTAACTATTAATAGCTGATTCTGATAATACATTTATAATACCATTATAAAATTTATCTAGTCTATCTTTATGTTCCCCTTCATTACATAAGCCAAAACTACATTTATGTAATTCTACTGGCAAATGTAGAATCTGAAATTTACTATTACATAATTCTGTATAATTATTTATCTGTTCTTTATTTCTGTTTCCCCAGACTGACTTTATTATGTATAATATCTGAACTTTAATTCTAAGTTTACTTACAATTACATTTAATTCACACTCAATAACAAGAGGCAGGTGATCCGACCAAAACGTGTTGTATTGAATAGTTATATTACGCACCGATTGCAGCGCTGATAGACTAACAACACAGTGATCGAGCCACCTTGTACATCCGTGAGCATCACTTACAAAGGTGTAGGTGTACGAGTCAGTACCTAATCTATAAATGTCCGCACACACCCATTGTTGATCCGCGCACAAATTCTCTAATTCTTTCCCAAAGTGTTCCCCCGGGTGAGCATTAAAATCCCCCAGAACTTTATATCTTTGTAATATAGCTTCAACATAGCTACTTTCAACTACAGCACATATCTGGCTAAAGCACTGTGTAAACTCTGGCAAATTGTCAGTGGAGTCCGTCGGCATATATACACTAAAAAGCAAAAACTCACTATCTCGTAATAACACCTTTATCGCACAGACTCACGGATTATTACATTCATTTGTGTATTTCGTTTTACGCCACAATATAGCCACTCCGCCGTAGGGACGGCCCCTCAGCACCCCCACCGAGGTGTGCACAGCCGAAGTGCCTGTATATGCAAAATCTTTATCGATGGTACCGAGGAGTGGGAGATCCTCAGGAAGTAGCCATGTCTCTTGTAGTGCTACAATATCGGCGGTCTTACATAAGCCCCGTACACAGTCAAGGGATCTTTTAACTGACTTGCAGTTAAAACTAATAAAAATAGTTTTTGAATTTCGATGTAGCTGATAGTGCATTAGGTGTTTTTAGTCGTGACTCCATTCTTATTCTCATTTCTTACCCCCCTGTTTATATAAACAAACCGACGGAAGGAAACCCCTTCAGGCCATAGATTATCATCTAAAAACATACCTATGTTTTGCTTAGGCACAAGTACTTTAAATGCATTGTAATCCCTCTGTTACTGCATATTTATTTTCTTAAGAACCACTTTTGTGTGAGTTTTTGACATAATGTACTCTGTGATGTCACTACTTGTAGTTTGTTTATCCACATTGGTTATAAAAAGTGGTACTTTAATATCTGCTGCCCGAAATTTATTATTCGCCTCCAACGCTGCCTTGCCCCAACTTCCAGAGAAACGATATTTAGTTTTTCTTCGCTGCACTATTGTCCATTCATTATTATCCTGGCTATTTTGTGTACGATTGCCGCCCGGTACCTGCATTGTATTTCTATGTTCAGGTGTAGCTATAGGCGTACACATCTGCCCCACAAAGTGCCCCGCTAGCGGCGTAGCTGCGGTCGTATCTGTATGTCGTATAGATTGTGTGATATTACGATGTTTATTACAAATGATGCGAGCGGAAACTGGTTTTGTAATCGGTACATATACAGGCGTAGCGACAGGTATCGTCACTGATTCAGTTGACTGCGGCTCGTGCGCCGGACGTCACCTAATGTTATTACCGGTTTGTGAAGTAGTCTTGGTGTTGTGTAGGCTAGTGCTGCCTTTGTTACACTCGGTACTGTGCGTTTGCGGGCTAATGCTGCTTTTATTATAAGACGCGGGCGGTGAGGGCGCATGAGTGTTTACCGTTTCGCAATCAGCTGGTAATATGCACGTGTTCTCAGATAAATGAGGTAAGCCCATAGGGCCACTTTCCATACAAAAACTGTTTTTAGGTAACTTCCACCCCTTTTGTACTCGTAGTTTACATATTGATCATGTTTTGGTGACGACTGTTTTGATTGCAATACTTCTTCTTTTAGAGTACTAAATTCCTTCTTTGTAATATAGCATTCCTTGATTGTACGGAGCTCATTTTGGAAAAGTAGCAAGTATTTAAGAAGTCGTGTTACATCGATATGATCGAATGTAATGGCCGGTAATTTCTGCAATTCACGCGCCACAAATATAGGCATTTCTTCAGGATCAGTTCCCTTAAATAAGGATATAATGTCATTGAGATCTCTTTGCGATTTCCCATCCTTTCGACGTACAATTTTAAGTTTTACTGACGTGATAGAGTCAAATAGTAAATTCTTCGCCGCTTCAATATCATCACCGGTGAACGCGCTGTTGCACAACCTCACCATACTATCCTAGTCCATTATATCCATTTTATTCTGGATGAACGCTAATAATTCACAGATCACAATATTGCAGTTATTGCACTTAAGAACTTGAGAACTCGTCATTTTCGCGATCACTGATACAACCGTGCGCCCAACGCGCGCGAACGAGACATTAATGGATGACATTGTTAGCTATTGCTGAATGATATTGTTAGCTATTGCTGGTTGAGATGTTAGCTATTTCTGGTTGACATTGTTAGCTATTGCTGGTTGATATTGTTAGCTGTTGCTGGTTGAGATGTTAGCTATTTCAAGTTGACATTGTTAGCTATTGCTGGTTGAGAATATTAGCTTTTGCTGGTTGGGTATGTTAGCTATTGCTGGTTGATATTGTTAGCTATATCTGGATGAGAAGTTTAGCTATTGCTGGTTGAGATTGTTAGCTATTGCAAGTTGAGATTGTTAGCTATATCTGGTTGAGATTTTTAGCTATTGCTGGTTGCGATTGTTAGCTATTGCTGGTTGAGATTATTAGCTATTGCTGGATGAGATTGTTAGCTATTGCTCGTTGAGTTTATTAGGTATTGCTGGGTGACATTGTTAGCTATTGCTGGTTGAGATTGTTAGCTATAGCTGGGTGAGATTGTTAGCTATTGCTGGGTGAGATTATTAGCTATTGATGGATGATATTGTTGGCTATTGCTGGTTGAGATGGTAGCTATTTCTGGTTGACATTGTTAGCTTGTGCTGGTTGAGATGTTAGCTATTTCTGGTTGACATTGTTAGCTATTGCTGGTTTATATTGTTAGCTGTTGCTGATTGAGATGTTAGCTATTTCTAGTTGACATTGTTAGCTATTGCTCGTTGAGTATATTAGCTTTTGCTGGTTGAGTATGTTATCTATTGCTGGTTGAGATTGTTAGCTATATCTGGATGAGATGTTTAGCTATTGCTGGTTGAGATTGTTAGCTATTGCAAGTTGAGATTGTTAGCTATATCTGGTTGAGATTTTTAGCTATTGCTGGTTGAGATTTTTAGTTATTGCTGGTTGAGATTATTAGGTATTGCTGGGTGACATTGTGAGCTATTGCTAGTTGAGATTGTTAGCTATTGCTGGGTTAGATTGTTAGCTATTGCTGGATGACATTGTTAGCTATTGCTGGTTGAGATTATTAGCTATAGCTGTTTGAGATGTAAGCTATTTCTGGTTGACATTGTTAGCTATTGCTGGTTGAGATTTTTACCTATAGCTGGTTGAGATTTTAGCTATTTCTGGTTGACATTGTTAGCTATGGCTGGGTGAGATTGTTAGCTATTGCTGGATGAAATTGTTAGCTTTTACTCGTTGAGATTATTAGGTATTGCTGGGTGACATTGTTAGCTATTGCTGGTTGAGATTGTTAGCAATAGCTGGGTGAGATTGCTAGCTATTGCTGGTTGAGATTGTTAGCTATTGCTGGGTGAGATTTTTAGCTATTGCTGGATGACATTGTTAGCTATTGCTGGGTGAGATTGTTAGCTATTGCTGGATGAAATTGTTAGCTTTTGCTCGTTGAGATTATTAGGTATTGCTGGGTGACATTGTTAGCTATTGCTGGTTGAGATTGTTAGCAATAGCTGGGTGAGATTGTTAGCTATTGCAAGTTTAGATTGTTAGCTATTGCTGGTTGAGATTGTTAGCTATTGCAAGTTGAGATTGTTAGCTATATCTGGTTGAGATTTTTAGCTATTGCTGGTTGAGATTGTTAGCTATTGCTGGTTGAGATTATTAGGTATTGCTGGGTGACATTGTGAGCTATTGCTAGTTGAGATTGTTAGCTATTGCTGGGTTAGATTGTTAGCTATTGCTGGATGACATTGTTAGCTATTGCTGGTTGAGATTATTAGCTATAGCTGTTTGAGATGTAAGCTATTTCTGGTTGACATTGTTAGCTATTGCTGGTTGAGATTTTTACCTATAGCTGGTTGAGATTTTAGCTATTTCTGGTTGACATTGTTAGCTATTGCTGGGCGAGATTGTTAGCTATTGCTGGATGAAATTGTTAGCTTTTGCTCGTTGAGATTATTAGGTATTGCTGGTTGACATTGTTAGCTATTGCTGGTTGAGATTTTTAGCAATAGCTGGGTGAGATTGCTAGCTATTCCTGGTTGAGATTGTTAGCTATTGCTGGGTGAGATTTTTAGCTATTGCTGGATGACATTGTTAGCTATTGCTGGTTGAGATTTTATGTTACATAAAACAAGCGAGAGAGCTCGCAAGCTAGAATGATATTTTTTCTTTCGTCAGTCTTCAAATAGAAGATACTGCGAATTTATTCTAATATCGCCACATATTCTGTTTTATATTCCAGGAATTTCCCATTACGAAATATTGCGAGAATTTTATTATTTATGAGGTTTTATATTTTCTCATCTACATATATAAGTGGATAAGATTTATTGGATGCTATGTGCTTTATGGACCGTGATCTGTTTTCAAAGATTTCACTTGGAAGGGAGTATTCTTTGCATTTGATGATACGAACCGAAATCGAACCAATACGATTAAGCGACCTTCACGAAAAGATCTTACTCCCACCCTAAGGACCGGCAACATATCTCATGACTTTTTGTTCTACGGATGTCGATGGGCGGCCAATCCCCATCATGTGAGCCCGTTTGCACCCTCTTATATGAAAAATGGAAGCTGGCTAGTGGCCTAGGCCTCTATTACCTTTATCTGCTTGAGCTTCTTTTTCTGCTATGAATCAGTAAACATCAAGCATTATTGTATTTTGGTCTGAAGGGCGTCGTCGTCGAATATCTGGAATAATAAGACTTAACATCTTGCGTCTCAAAATGACATAATTGCGCTCAGAATTATAGGGCTATTTTCGCATAGATAATACATTTACTTATAGTCTTATCCGTAAAGAATTCTATTTTAATCCGTGAAATATTATTTATTTGCCTAGGGAAATTTATTTTCCTTTTATCTGGTAATGGAATGATGGATGAGCAACCATTCAAAAGGTGTTATGTGCGTACGTGAGGCAATCAGTTTGTTGCCACTTCTCAGTAAAGCTAAATTTTTAAATAAAACACTTTTAAATGATTAAGAATCGTGTAGTTGTAATTGTGTTTTACTTTAGGTTTTTGGCCTAAAAGTTACACTTTTATTTTTATTTTAGTTAACCCGACGTTTCAATAGAGTCCCCTGAAATGAGATCTGGAAAGGCCTAATCTAATGTTAAAACACAGTTACAATTACACGCGTTTTAATTCCTTAAAAGTGTTTTATTTAAATGTGTAATACTCGCATTAATCAAAGAAAATACTAAGTAAAGCCAAAGAATATGTAATAGTTGGTAAAGCTAAACTTTTGCAAAGTGGTTGTAAATGCTAAAATGTGACATTGACATTAGTTTCTCAACTGAAAGAAAGAAGTGAATTTTCTTCTGACAGGTCCAATTTCTCTGTAGTAGTTTATTGAAATATTTGCTGCGTTTGAGATTCTGACATCGTTCTCGGGTCCCTATAGGTCGTCACGAGGTCTACTAATGTGTTGGGTGCCATAAAACGTAGTCGCATGCTACCCTCACCAAGGTATTAGGGTGAGGGGATCGCCTTATCAAAAGAGAGAAAAATTGAACGAAGATTGGTAGCTCAAGATCGTGGTGAAGGTTTCGGACTTTACTGCTTTTTTTTCTCAAGGATACATATAATCCCATAATTTTTTTATATACCAAGTAATATAATACCTAATATTATAACGATTTGCCAGATAATCTTAAAAATTTATATAAAATTAATGGAAAATATACAGGCTTACTAAAAAATATTTTTGGAACAACAACCACATTTATGTGAAAACTACTGTAAATATTAATATATCTTCCATTATGAAGTTATTATAATTATAGTAATGTAGCGCTGAAATCGCTAACGATAACTTACCCCAGGGTAAAGGTAAAGGGTTTATCTTTAGGGGTTTTCGTGGTATTTAGATGTAGAAATTTTATTGTATGCTTTGTTTTGAACAATAGGGGATTGCTTGTATGTATCCAATATTATATTTAAATTGCATTATGCATGGTTTCCAGAGTGAGTTCTCTCAACCTGCGCCTGTTTAATTCACAATAGTAAGTTGTACCCTCAAAACTTAGTACTCGGGACAAGTTTTCGTGTAAGTTCTTTGTTTAGCACGCGCAACAAGTGCGGCGCAGCGATGGTAGGGGCTTCATTGATCAGGTGCGCCTGTTGCTCGAGTGGGCCTCCCCCACCCATCCGATTCCTGCATATCACAGCCTATATCACATAAATGCTAATCTACTATTGTTTTATAATATAATACATTTTAAAGTTAAAATTTTTACTTTAGGTTTTGCCTAAAAGTTATATATTACTCGTTTTTTATTAGCTTCATCTGTATGTATGTTTGATATTAACCTCATTTAGGTCTTGTTTTGTAAAATAGATTTTAAAGTATTGTAACTGAATTTTTACATTAAGTCTTTGCCTAAAAGTTATATTTTACACGCTTTTTATTAGCTCCAACTGTATGTATGTCTGCTTATAACCAACTCATTTGCGATTTTGACCCACTTTAAACGGCCAGATTTCGTTCAAACTTCGTAGATTTATCGAAGTCAAGTGCATTATAAGAATTTTGTTAATTTATATAAATTTCATCTGTCGTCAATAAGTCAGGAATTAATGTTTATTTTAAATTTTAAAATAAAATTTCTATTTTTTTTAATTACTATTTATTTAACAAGTCAACATTTTCAGGATTATTTTTACAGGAGGTATTTTTTTATATAAAGGTATCATGGACCCATTGCCTACGGTTTAGTCTGACATATTATTTAGGATACAAACGCGCTTATCGCAACCGCACCGTTTCGTATTAATAACTTTGTTATCGCGTTCAGAAGCACTTAGGTCATTAAAGGAACGAGAATAATGTTGGTTCTAGCTGTGAGCCCAATTTATCCGTGTCACGTCCTAGCTGCCGTGTGGAAGATAACGGTGCTGGCTCATGAGACGTTTCACAATTGCTACAACACGCTATTTCATAGAAAACTAGTTAGCGAAAGTTCATTATATCTGCCATATTACTATATCAATATAGTAATGATAGGGTTAATAGTATGAATTCAGAACTTTCAATAAATGTTCAAAAAAAGTTTGTGTACTTATGTATGCACGCAAGAAGTTATACTTCTTTGGCCTAACAAAGCAAAAATCCTTAAAATGATTTATTCCTCGTGCTATTCTACGTTTGTAGAAAGAACAATATTGTAAAAATCTTGCACCGATGTCAATTATTATTAACTAACGGATACGGCAGAAACCAAAAAAAAAGTAACGAATGTCGCAAACGTCAGAAAATTTTAGGAACCAACTTCACCCTACTTTTGTGTTACAATGATGCGCATCTTAAAATTTCACTCTCATAATTTTTTCATAACGCGCCTAAAGAAGTATAACTTCAAAAACTTTTTTTCAGATCAATTACTGTTACTAATATAGTTTTCAAAAATCAACAACAAAAATTTGGAATGTTTTTAAGTACCTTTTAGCTTCCACTGTCATATAATAGATACAATATCTTCATAGGTTCCAACAGTAGGTACAATGCGAAGAATCATTTTTTACTTAAAAAGATATAATTACCATGATTTTTTGAAATATGATACAAAAAAATCCCTACTGTCAGTTAAATAAATATATTTTATCAGTTTGAGTAAACTATATTTTGGAAAAGCTTAATAAGGTTTCGAACTGGTCTTAAGATGACATGAATGAATAATTATTGAATATATATGATCTTTTTACAGTATGTAAAAAGTAGCTATTTTCAGAAAGAACTACGTGAATATCTGCCTTAATTAGGTTCTCATATTGTTACAGCGATATATCCAATACAATACGATGACCTAAAATAAACGAGATAATGATAATTAATAATATTGAATTTTAAAATTAAATTCACATTGAGGTTAACACCTGTTTGAGCGTGAATGTACTTAAAAAGTCTATCTAGAAGTTGAGTATCTACCATACGGCAAACAGCTAGAGGGATTTACCAAAGCACTCTTTTATCCGAGAGTGAAAGATTAGTTAGTAACTGAAATTTGTTAATTGCCACTTTCTGAAAGCGTACCGCCAGCATTTATGTGATGCATATTTAGGCTGATGTGTTGATCGCAACAACTTACAGCGCTTGCAGTGTTATTTTAACCGCACTGTTTTCTGCCATAAGCTGTCATGTGAAAGCATTATTGTGTTTAATTCTGAAGGGTCCCGTAGCTAGTGAAATTACTGGGCAAATGAAACAAAACGTTCATATCCCAACGGGCACTCGGCAGCTACGGACTTAACAAGATTACGCACCCTTCGCTACTTATTATTGCTACTGCGTGTGGTGAGACCCTACGACGAACCCCTCTGAGTAATTGGCGTATTAAATGTCAAGAATGAAATAGAAAAGTGCTTTCATTCAATAAGTCATGAGTTCTCTATTTGTCATCACTTTGGCACGTCTGCCATTGATGAAATATGCCTCCATTAGATCAAGTCATTAATCATTGGTTAAATCTATCTTCAAATCGCAGAATTCCTGTTAATTTGGCTTTATAAAGATAGTTAGATAGGTAATAAATTATTCAATAAAATATGAAACAGTAGGCAAACAGAATTAAGTAATCAACGAAAAGTTGAACAAAACATTATTGGCACCAATTCACTGTAATACTATGTTCAACTTAATTTCGATTATTTATGTCATTTTCTATACTACGCATTTGTATCCCTACTAATATTATAAACGTGAATGTAAGTTTGTTTGTTACGCTTTCACACCTAAACCACCGAACCGGTTTTCATAAAATTTAGTACAGAGATAGACTAGGGCTTGAAAAACGACATAGTGTACCTTTTATTGTTGAAATAGGGGATGGCAGTTGCTATGGAAATTCGTCATTATCGAAGATAAAACCATGAAACTTTTTATTTAGGCACTTGAAAAGAAATAATTTATAAACATTTGTTCGAGCATTTTTGAAACTTTGACTTACATGGGGATGAAATAGGATATTAAAGTTCGCATGGAAATACTAATTAAGAGGCTGTCCACAATGACAAGGGATGTGCGCAGTTTGTATAGTGTGTATTATTTGAAAATAACCCTAAAAAATAATATAATATTTTCTTAAGCTTTTGTATGCATATTTATATACATTAGCGATATTTGATGAAGGGGTCGGAAAAAACTATAAGTAATTTAAGTGTAATTATGTATTGCCACACGCTGGCTAGATTATGGTTACCACAGCGTGGCTCATTTCTGCGTAATACTAATGTGTAACCATTAATATGTTTCGGTCTTAAGGGCGCCGTAGCTAGTGAAATTACTGGGCAAATGAGACTTGACATCTTAAGGTCTCAAGGTGACGAGCGCCATAATTGTGCCGGTCACAATTTTTGGGTTTTTCAAGAGTCCTGAGCGGCACTGCATTGTAATGGGCAGAGCGTATCAATTACCATCAGCTGAACGTACTGCTCGTCTCGTCCCTTATTTTCATAAAAAAAACTTATATAGGTCTAAGGATAGCATACTATATCCATGTAAATACTTTTATAAATTGGCAATTATAAGACGGCTATAATTACAAATTAATAATAATAAGGACCACATTATTCCCAAATACTTATTTTTTTTTTTGATAGAACAGCGCCTGTCGGTTCAGCTAGTATGGGTATAAAATAAAAACACTTCATTGACATAAAATGCTTAATGCGTACGCGGCTGAAAAGTACAGAAATGCCCTTTTGACTGGTTAAAAATTTTGATGAAAAAACTGTCACTGCTCCATAGAAGCTTCACAATTAGTGGTCCGAAAAGGGTAACGTGGCCATCATCTTGTGTCAGTCATGGTTTAGGGGGTTCTTATCAAGGCGTTACAAAGTTCCATTTTTATGAAAATGCAGCGAAGACTTAAGCCAAAATGTGTCAAAATTCTAATTCAAATATTTTTATTCCAAATAAAAGGATTTAAAATCACTTATTGAAGTTCAAAAAACTGCCACCCATTCGAAATAGTATGCCTCAGACCTGAGAAGAACGGGTGCAAGAACCTCAGCAGGCTTTTGTTTTTAGGATTGCGTAGCCAAATGGCCAAAATAGGAACTCTCATAGATTCGTCATATCTGTCTGTCTGTCCATCCGTATGTCACAGCCGAAACTATACTGTTGAAACTGGGTAAGTAGATGTATTCTGTGAACCGATTTAAATTTTTCACACAAAAACAAAAAACAATGAATTTTGGGGTTTCCCCATACTTAGAATTGAAACTAAAAAAAATATTTCATCAAACCCATACGTGTGGAGTATCTATGGAAAGGTCTTCAAAAATGGTATTGAGTTTTCTATTATCATTTTTTTCTAAACTGAATAGTTTGCGCGAGAGACACTTCCAAAATGGTAAAATGCGTGTCCTCCCTGTAACTTCTAAAATACGAGAATGATAAAACTAAAAAAAATATATGATGTACATTAATTACCATGCAAACTTCCACCGGAAATTGGTTTGAACGATATTTAGTAAGTAGTATATTTAATACGTCATAAATAACTTAATTTAAAAAAATACACTATTATTAAAACATCTATCAAAGTTACAACAAACTACAAGAACTTTTATATTATGTTACTTGCTGCTACGGAACCCTTCATGGGCGAGTCCGACTCGTACTTGGCCGCTGTTTTTTCTTAATTTAGTTACAAAGTGGATAATATTTAGTATCACACAAAAATTTATAATTTAATAGCCTGAGGGCGTTCGCTCTATTCCCAGTCTGTGATATCTTTAAAAAAATCATTAATGTTATAGTAACCTTTACCATACAAATATTTTTACCATTAATTGTAAATTAATTAACACATTTGTTTTGAAAATTATCTGGAATCATGTTGTAAAAGCATATACATTGCCCAATAAAAGATTATCACCTTAACCGAGTAGTATGCATAAGAAATTTATGTTTGTAACACTGTTTGTTTTAGTTTGTTGTGTTTATTTAAAAAAAAGTTGTTTATTGCACACACTGTTGTTGCGTTATTTAATCATGTAATTAAAGGATATTTAATCATTGTAGACACAGGGTAATCCTAAATTATAAATTATTAACATTGGCAGGTGGAAGAAGACAGTTTGGAATTCATTGTTTGGTAACACTTAAAGTAAGGTTACTTGCAAAGCGGTCATTGCAATGTTACTGCAATATTTAATAATAACAATTTGCTTAAATGCAAACATCTTTAGTGGCGTTGAGCACAATTTTTTGGGGTGGGTATAAGATGTTGAACTCGCGTCAGGACACGTGACCTGATCGAAGATTCGTAAGACAGTCGTTGAAATTATGGATAAAAATGATTTTACTGAGCGACAAACATTTTAATAATAATTGTAATTGTATTATATTACTAGTGGACCCAACAGACGTTGTCCTGTACACATGTTTTAAATTTGAAATATCGGTCCAGCCGTTAGGAGCAGTTCACTAACATACACATGAGCAGGAGAATTATATTATATGGGCGGAATTGAGAATCTAAACCAATCTCAAATTCACTGAAACAAACAAAAAAGTCATCAAAATCAGTCCAGCCGTTTAGGAGATAGTTTAATTGTGAATCTAAACCATTTTCGAATCCACCTGAAGACACACACCAATCTCAAACTCACTGGAACACACAAAAATATCATCAAAATCGGTCCAGCCGTTTAGGAGGTAGTTCAATTGTGAATCTAAACCATTCTCGAATCCACCTGAATACACACAGAAAGTTTCATTAGAATCGGTCCAGCCGTCTAGGAGGAGTTCAGTGACATACACACGCACGCAAGAATTATATATATTATTATATATATATAACTGAGAGGCGGGGGCGAGATAGTGAGACGACAGTCGTGACATGCAAAACTTATATTTCCGTAAGAATACGTTTAAATTATTCAATACAATTCTGAGCAGTGCACACTGCTGGCTCTGAGTATCCCAACGGGGGTGGAAGTACTCTGGGTCAGCAATGTATTACTAAACTAGCAAAAGACACTAGGCCGTCCCAACAGTGGTGGAAGCGGGTAGCGTGCTCATACTAGTTCCTATTCAGGATACCTATAACATTTGAGGCGGTCCAGAGGTCCCTATTGTTTACAAACAAACGTTAGCGACGACTAACTTGACGGCAGAGTCATCTAGCGGCGTCGGGAGTAAATGTCGCTCATGCTGATAGTTGTATGCACGGTGAGGTGGCAGCAGGACTCGTAGTGCCATCTAGGTGCAGGTAGGCCGTAACTATGTTATGTAATCAATATTGTGTTACAGATCTCCCCCTCTGTCCACGAAGTCGACCCGACGAGAGAGAGACAGGCCTAAATGATCTATTAGCGTTCTTTACGTGGTCTACCACGAGGCCTAGGCACAGCCTTCTTTACAGCACCCTGCTTCTTTGGCCTTCCTCTTTTGCGTATCGGCAATGTGGGTTCTGGGACTTTAGTGTCTCCTGCTCGGAATGGAACCAAAGCCGATGCATGATATACACCAACGGTAGTATTTGTCTCAGTGCTTGCGACTTCAAATGAGCTGGGGCCGTGTCGTCACACGATCAGGTAAGGACCATCGCGCCGCGGGGCCAGTTTGGGGCTAAATCCTTGACTGGATTTACTCAGTGCATGGGTAGTTACCAACAGTCTATACTAGTCCAGACTATCAACCCGGAGACCTAGTCTCCGGGTTGATAGTCTGGACAAGCTTGTCTCTTCTGATCGACATAGTCCTTTCGTTTTTATTCTTTTGCTTCTTGTATTTCTCGCGCCTTGAGCAATGTATCAGCCATCATAAGCAGGCGAGGAGTGATTTCTTTGATGAAGTTTTCGTTCTCCACAATCTTTCGAAGATCGTGGTGGACATCATTTGGCGTTCGTAATTCGCGTCCGAACGTGAGCTATGCAGGTGCCAGTGGAGCATGATGTCGCTGTATTCATTGCGAAACGGATACTTGGCAGCTTCTCTGCCCATATCGTTTGACTATCCTTTACCAAGATGGCTAGTTGCGTCTTCAGGTCGCGATTCCGTCTTTCAACAGGATTCGTTTCTGGGTGATAGACGGGAGTGAATCCGTGTTGGATACCTAAGCAAAAGGTCAACTGCTGCAGAACACTACTGACGAATTGCGTGCCATTGTCGCTGATAAATCTTCTTGGTGTGCCATATCTCAATACTACTTCGTCAAGGAGGATTTTGGCACATTCTTCTGCAGTGGCTCGTTCTAGGGCAAACAATTCCACCCAACGAGTTGCAACATCCTCAATAATCAAGATCCAGTTCTGGTTAGCAGCGGTTCGAGGCAAGGGTCCGAATAAATCGAAGGCTACTACTTCAAAGCGCTGATTCTGAGCAGTAGTCTGAAGCAAACCAGCGGGCTTCTGATTTGAAGGCTTGTAGCGTTGGCAATAAATGCAATTACGGACGTATGCTTCTATATCCTTCCTCATCCCTTTCCAGAAGTAACGCTTCGCTATGCGTTCAAAGGTTTTGTCCGCGCCATAATGTCCAGCAGTTGCTTCATTATGGTAAACGTGGATAATGCTAGAGTGCTCCTGTTTCGGGATCACCAATTGACTAGCTTCGGCGTCAGAGTGCGGGTTATAGCGGTACAACAGTCCATTATCCATATGATAACCCTTTCTACTCCAGTATCTAGCATTTTCTTCATCATTATTCTCTAAGCTACTGGCTATCTTTAGAATATTCTCATCCTTACGCTGCTCCGTCCTTATAACTTCCTTGCTTCTCACAGGCATGTCTATTACTACAGTGCAGAGTCCACAGTCATCTTCTGTTGCAGGTTCGCAGCTAGGGTGGGACAAGGAGTCCGCGACGACATTCGTCCTACCAGGAATATACTTAATAGTGATATCGTAGGGCTGCAGCAATAGGGCCCATCTGGCCAATCACCCTGTTGGGGATTTCAAGGACATAAGCCACTTAAGGGCTTGGTGGTCGGTCAAAACGGTAACCTTGCCTCCTTCAATGTAGCCTCGAAATTTGGTAACTGCCCACACAACTGCCAGTGCCTCTCGTTCCGTCGTGGAGTAATTTCGCTCAGGCTTGGTCAGGAGTCGACTGGCGTACTCGACAGGGTGCTCTGTCTCTCCCTCCCCCTGGACCAGAACGTTACACTTCTCTCGGTTTGCTGTCAGGTTATACTCTGTAAATTGATTGAAGACATCTTGCAAATCCTTCAGGTGCTGTGCAAAGGTAGCGGACATGACAATCAAGTCATTTGGTATACATCATCTTGATGTGGCTAAGCGATATTCGGAATCGGTCCATCATACGTTGAAAGGTGGCCGGGGCCTTACGTAAACCAAAAGGCATTCTGAGGAATCTGTACATCCCGAATGGTGTGACGAAACCAGTTTTGTCCAGTAACCAGCGCGAAGGTCTATAGTGCTCATGTATGGCGATGGTTTGGCGTTATGGAGCAAGTCGTCAATTCTGGGCAGTGGATATGCATCAGGGTTCGTGACTGCGTTAAGCTGTCGGTAGTCTACGCAGACTCTGGTGCTCCCATCCACTAAGGAATCATGACTACAGGCGCTGCCCATGGCGACGAGCAGGGCTCGATCACATTCTCAACCAACATCTTACTGGCTATTACTGGGTGACATTGTTAGCTATTGCTGGTTGAGATTGTAAGCTATTGCTGGGTGAGATTGTTAGCTATTGCTGAATGATATTGTTAGCTATTGCTGGTTGAGATTGCCAGCTATTGCTGGATGACATTGTCAGCTATTGCTGGTTGAGATTATTAGCTATTGCTGGGTGATATTGTTAATTATTGCTGGTTGAGATTATTAGCTATTGCTGGTTGATATTGTTAGCTATTGCTGGGTGAGATTGTTAGTTATTGCTGGGTGAGATTGTTAGCTATTGCTGGATGATATTGTTAGTTATTAATAGATGATATTGTTAGCTATTTGTGGTTGAGATTGTTAGCTATTGCTGGTTGAGATTGTTAGCAAGTGCTGGGTGAGATTTTTAGCTATTGCTGGTTGACATTGTTAGCTATTGCTGGGTGAGATTGTTAGTTATTGCTGGGTGAGATTGTTAGCTATTGCTGGATGATATTGTTAGTTATTAATAGATGATATTGTTAGCTCTTTGTGGTTGAGATTGTTAGCTATTGCTGGTTGAGATTGTTAGCAAGTGCTGGGTGAGATTTTTAGCTATTGCTGGTTGATATTGTTAGCTATTACTGGGTGACATTGTTAGCTACCGCTGGTTGAGATTGTTAGCTATTGCTGGGTGAGATTGTTAGCTATTGCTGAATGATATTGTTTGCTATTGCTGGTTGAGATTATTAGCTATAGCTGGTTGAGATTGTTAGCTATTGCTGGTTGAGACTGTTAGCTATTGCTGGGTGAGATTGTTAGCTAATGCTGGATGAGATGTAAGCTCTTTCTGGTTGACATTGTTAGCTATTTCTGGGTGAGATTGTTAGCTATTTCTGACTGTAATTGTTAGTTATTGCTTGTAGAGATTATTATGTATTGCTGGTTGACATTGTTAGCTTTTGCTGGTAGAGATTATTAGGTATTGCTGGGTGACATTGTTAGCTATTGCTGGTTGAGATTTTTAGCTATTGCTGGATGACATTTTTAGCTATGGCTGGTTGTGATTGTTAGCTATAGCTGGTTGAGATGTAAGCTCTTTCTGGTTGACATTGTTAGCTATTGCTGGGTGAGATTGTTAGCTATTTCTGGTTGAAATTGTTTGCTATTGCTGGATGAGATTACTATGTATTGCTGGGTGACATTGTTAGCTATTGCTGGTCTAGATTGTTAGCTATAGCTGGGTCAGACTGTTAGCTATTTCTGGTTCACATTGCTAGCATTGCTGATTGAGATTGTTATCTATTGCTGTTTGAGATTTTTAGCTATTGTTGGGTGAGATTTTTAGCTATTGCTGGATGACATTGTTAGCTATTGCTGGGTGAGATTGTTAGCTATTGCTGGTTGAGATTGTTAGTTATTGCTGGTTGAGATTGTTAGGTATTGCTGGTTGAGATTGTTAGTTATTGCTGGTTGAGATTGTTAGCTATTGCTGGGTGAGATTGTTTGCTATTGCAGGATGACATTGTTAGCTATTGCTGGTAGAGATTATTAGGTATTGCTGGTTGAGATTGTTAGCTTTTGCTGGGTGAGATTATTAGCTATAGTTGGATAACATTGTTAGCTATTGCTGGTTGAGATTGTTAGCTATTGTTGGTTGAGATTATTAGCTATCGCTGGGTGAGATTTTTAGCTATTGCTGGATGACATTGTTAGCTATTGCTGCTTGATATTGTAAGCTAATGCTGGTTGAGATTTTTAGCTATAGCTGGTTGAGATGTAAGCTATTTCTGGTTGACATTGTTAGCTATCGCTGGATGACATTGTTAGCTATTGCTGGTTGAGATTTTTACCTATAGCTGTTTGAGATGTTAGCTATTTCTGGTTCACATTGTTAGCATTGCTGTGGGAGATTGATAGTTAATGCTGGATGATATTTTAAGCTATTGCTGGTTGAGATTGTAAGCTATTGCTGGGTGAGATTTTTAGCTATTGCTGGATGACATTGTTAATTATTGCTGGTTGAGATTGTAAGCTATTGCTGGATGACATTGTTAGTTATTAATAGATGACATTGTTAGCTATTGCTGGTTGAGATTGCTAGCTATTGCTGGATGACATTGTAAGCTATTGCTGGTTGAAATTATTAGCTATTGCTGGGTGAGATTGTTAGCTATTGCTGGATGACATTGTTAGTTATTAATCGATGACATTGTAAGCTAGTCGTGGTTGAGATTGATAGCAAGTGCTGCGTGAGATTTTTAGCTATTGCTGGTTGATATTGTTAGCTATTACTGGGTGACATTGTTAGCTATTGCTGGTTGAGATTGTAAGCTATTGCTGGGTGAGATTGTTAGCTATTGCTGAATGATATTGTTAGCTATTGCTGGTTGAGATTGCTAGCTATTACTGGATGACATTGTCAGCTATTGCTGGATGACATTATCAGCTATTGCTGGTTGAGATTATTAGCTATTGCTGGGTGATATTGTTAGCTATTGCTGGATGACATTGTTAGTTATTTATAGATGACATTGTAAGCTATTGGTGGTTGAGATTGTTAGCTATTGCTGGTTGAGATTGTTAGCAAGTGCTGAATGATATTGTTAGCTATTGCTGGTTGAGATTGCTAGCTATTGCTGGATGACATTGTCAGCTATTGCTGGTTGAGATTATTAGCTATTGCTGGTTGATATTGTTAGCTATTACTGGGTGACATTGTTAGCTACTGCTGGTTGACATTGTTAGCTATTGCTGGGTGAGATTGTTAGTTATTGCTGGTTGAGATTATTAGCTATTGCTGGATGACATTGTTAGTTATTAATAGATGATATTGTTAGCTATTTGTGGTTGAGATTGTTAGCTATTGCTGGTTGAGATTGTTAGCAAGTGCTGGGTGAGATTTTTAGCTATTGCTGGTTGATAGTGTTAGCTATTACTGGGTGACATTGTTAGCTACCGCTGGTTGACATTGTTAGCTATTGCTGGGTGAGATTGTTAGTTATTGCTGGGTGAGATTGTTAGCTATTGCTGGATGACATTGTTAGTTATTAATAGATGATATTGTTAGCTATTTGTGGTTGAGATTGTTAGCTATTGCTGGTTGAGATTGTTAGCAAGTGCTGGGTGAGATTTTTAGCTATTGCTGGTTGATATTGTTAGCTATTACTGGGTGACATTGTTAGCTACCGCTGGTTGAGATTGTTAGCTATTGCTGGGTGAGATTGTTAGCTATTGCTGAATGATATTGTTTGCTATTGCTGGTTGAGATTATTAGCTATAGCTGGTTGAGATTGTTAGCTATTGCTGGTTGAGACTGTTAGCTATTGCTGGGTGAGATTGTTAGCTATTGCTGGATGAGATGTAAGCTCTTTCTGGTTGACATTGTTAGCTATTTCTGGGTTAGATTGTTAGCTATTTCTGACTGAAATTGTTAGTTATTGCTGTTAGAGATTATTATGTATTGCTGGTTGACATTGTTAGCTATTGCTGGTAGAGATTATTAGGTATTGCTGGGTGACATTGTTAGCTATTGCTGGTTGAGATTGTTAGCTATTGCTGGATGACATTTTTAGCTATGGCTGGTTGTGATTGTTAGCTATAGCTGGTTGAGATGTAAGCTCTTTCTGGTTGACATTGTTAGCTATTGGTGGGTGAGATTGTTAGCTATTTCTGGTTGAAATTGTTTGCTATTGCTGGATGAGATTACTATGTATTGGTGGGTGACATTGTTAGCTATTGCTGGTCTAGATTGTTAGCTATAGCTGGGTCAGACTGTTAGCTATTTCTGGTACACATTGCTAGCATTGCTGATTGAGATTGTTATCTATTGCTGTTTGAGATTTTTAGCTATTGTTGGGTGAGATTTTTAGCTATTGCTGGTTGATAGTGTTAGCTATTACTGGGTGACATTGTTAGCTACCGCTGGTTGACATTGTTAGCTATTGCTGGGTGAGATTGTTAGTTATTGCTGGGTGAGATTGTTAGCTATTGCTGGATGACATTGTTAGTTATTAATAGATGATATTGTTAGCTATTTGTGGTTGAGATTGTTAGCTATTGCTGGTTGAGATTGTTAGCAAGTGCTGGGTGAGATTTTTAGCTATTGCTGGTTGATATTGTTAGCTATTACTGGGTGACATTGTTAGCTACCGCTGGTTGAGATTGTTAGCTATTGCTGGGTGAGATTGTTAGCTATTGCTGAATGATATTGTTTGCTATTGCTGGTTGAGATTATTAGCTATAGCTGGTTGAGATTGTTAGCTATTGCTGGTTGAGACTGTTAGCTATTGCTGGGTGAGATTGTTAGCTATTGCTGGATGAGATGTAAGCTCTTTCTGGTTGACATTGTTAGCTATTTCTGGGTTAGATTGTTAGCTATTTCTGACTGAAATTGTTAGTTATTGCTGTTAGAGATTATTATGTATTGCTGGTTGACATTGTTAGCTATTGCTGGTAGAGATTATTAGGTATTGCTGGGTGACATTGTTAGCTATTGCTGGTTGAGATTGTTAGCTATTGCTGGATGACATTTTTAGCTATGGCTGGTTGTGATTGTTAGCTATAGCTGGTTGAGATGTAAGCTCTTTCTGGTTGACATTGTTAGCTATTGGTGGGTGAGATTGTTAGCTATTTCTGGTTGAAATTGTTTGCTATTGCTGGATGAGATTACTATGTATTGGTGGGTGACATTGTTAGCTATTGCTGGTCTAGATTGTTAGCTATAGCTGGGTCAGACTGTTAGCTATTTCTGGTACACATTGCTAGCATTGCTGATTGAGATTGTTATCTATTGCTGTTTGAGATTTTTAGCTATTGTTGGGTGAGATTTTTAGCTATTGCTGGATGACATTGTTAGCTATTGCTGGGTGAGATTGTTAGCTATTGCTGGATGACATTGTTAGGTGTTACTGGTTGAGATTGTTAGTTATTGCTGGTTGAGATTGTTAGTTATTGCTGGTTGAGATTGTTAGCTATTGCTGGGTGAGATTGTTTGCTATTGCAGGATGACATTGTTAGCTATTGCTGGTAGAGATTATTAGGTATTGCTGGTTGAGATTGTTAGCTTTTGCTGGTTGAGATTGTTAGCTATTGTTGGTTGAGATTATTAGCTATTGCTGGGTGGGATTTTTAGCTATTGCTGGATTACTATGTAAGCTATTGCTGCTTAACATTGTTAGCTAATGCTGGTTGAGATTATTAGCTATAGCTGGTTTAGATGTAGGCTATTTCTGGTTGACATTGTTAGCTATTGCTGGATGACATTGTTAGCTATGCTGGTTGAGATTTTTACCTATAGCTGTTTGAGATGTTTGCTATTTCTGTTACACATTGTTAGCATTGCTGAGTGAGATTGATAGCTATTGCTGGATGAGATTGTTAGCTATATCTGGTTGAGATTTTTAGCTATTGCTGGTTGAGATTGTTAGCTATTGCTGGATAAGCTTAAGTTAAAATTTTGCTACGGCCTACTCACGTTCTAAGCGTTATTATTCTAAGGTCTCTTGCTTTTGACAACCAATAAAAATTCGTTTAGTATACGTGACAAGCTACGTCTTACACTCGCGATTTGTATGATACTTTATGTAAGTGTTCGTGAATTGTTCAAAAAAGAGGTTAGTTCTAACCTCATTTTATTCGATGTTTTCACAAGCGTTATCGTCTTTCTAGACGTAGATCTAGTATAAATGATCTGAGAATAAGTATCAACATATAAAAATACTTTTTTCAGCTTTATTTAAGATAGTTTTAACCTTTGCTACATTATCAATTTTCATAATATTATGTTTGAGGTTCTAACTACTCAATTAATAAGTATAGTGTTGTTGGAAATAGATATAGATTTATTATTAACTAAACTAGATATGATTGCAAGGTTTATAATATACAAAATCTAGTCTATTAAAGTTTGTTTGAAAGCGTGATGTCGTAGCGACGAGCAAGCTACGAGAAACAGCTTATATATAAAGCTCAGCTAACGACGACAGATTAGAAACGCGCGGGTGCCTCCATAGTTATATGTTTTATAGTGATACTAGCAAGAGAGGCTTTATCTATTGAACTAATATTAAAATAATATATTATTGATCCAAACTTATATTATAACGAGAAAACATTTGTGTTTTTGCATATATGTTTGTAATGTTTTCACACAAAAACTACTGGGCCCATATCTAAAATTCTTTTACCACTAGAAAGTATCTTCACTAAGTGACATAGGCTATAATACACTTTATAAAATAGAGATGCTTAGTAAAAATTCCATCATATAACCCAAACTGTCAATAAGTTTGTCATAATAAATATGTCAACCCGTGCGTCTCTATTGATGATAGAACAAAAAAAATTTCTACAGTATTATAGAACGTATCAATATTTACAAAAAAGTTCAGGATATCATATGTCCAACTACTGTTGTTATGCCACTATAACTACTTTTTTACATTTTAAAAGTGCCGACAATAATCGAACCATATTATTCATGCCTTTGTATTCATTATCATCCCATCAAGGTTTATTTTATACAAGACCGTTTCAGTGCCTGTAAAATACTTTTTAAATTATCAAAATCGGACATTCCATTCAAATATATAACGAATTTAAAAATGTCAATCTAAAGAAAACAGTACAATAATAAAATAATAACTATATCAAATAAAACTTTTATGTTACCAAAAATAAATCTATAGTCTCACTTAGTAAACTTTCCACTACCCCGAGATCGGTATCTAAGCGAGTGAAACCGCGGGGCATAGCTAGTAGACCATGAATTTTGGTATAAAATAAATTTGTATATTTATTCCCAGAAGTAAGGGTTATAAGTAAGGGTATATTTCGGAGATAGGTTACTGTGTTAAGCTATCTGTGCATTAAAAAGGGGAAAAGAGAAGGAACGAAGTGAAGCTATTTGCATTGCGATATGCGGAAAGTACTTTATTTCTTGTCATCCATACTAGTATTATAAATGTGAATGTAAGTTTGTTTGTTACGCTTTCACGCCTAAACCACCGAAACGATTTTGATAAAATTTAGTAAAGAGACAGAGGAAAGAAAAATAAATGGAGGGGTTCAAATAGAGGATGGAAGTTTGCGTGGGAATTCGTCATTATTTGGAGATAAAACTATGAAACTCTTTATTTAGGCACGTATTAAGTAGTAATTTATAAACATGTGTGCGAGCATTTTTGTAATTTTTACCTACATGGGGATGAAATAGGATTAGAATGGGGATGAAATAGAATTTCAAGTTCGTAGGGAAATACTATTAAAGAGACTGTCCACAATGAGAAAGGATATCCACTGTATCATATAAGAGCGCCGCCAGCAGCGGAAAGAGCAGTTGGTATCTGTATTATTTGGAAACTTTCCTAAAAAATGAAAATGCTGCGCAAAGTAACTATTTGACGCTGACGAAGTAAAACCTAGTATTTTATATATTGAAAATGCAGTGCAGTTATGCGGAGAGGGCAAGCGAAGCGCAAAACACCGCCCGCTTTAAAAGAAATATTGTTGCAAATTCTCAGCCTAACTTCAGTTATACCGATTCAATGGACAACTACAGTCTGTAACTGTTTCCACTGTAGAAGCTGCAGTAAAATTACTGCTCTCCTGAGCAACTATATATTTTGAAATTCGATTGTTGTTCAATCATTATCGGTCCCAAAGAACTCTTATGTGACGGAGTTTGTTTCAGACAGATTTCGAAGATGAAAAAGTAAGGGTTCTTTGTATCTCCACATGTGACTCTACTGATGAATTGCTAGAGATTCGAAAGCAAAAAGGCTTTTCATCGTATAATCAGCAATTTATATTATTTTATTAAAGTTATACTTCCTTAGGCGCGTTATGAAAAAATGATGGGAGTGAAATTTTAAGATGCGCGCTCATCACTGTAACACAAAAGTAACAGGTTGAAGTTGGTTCTTAAAATTTATTGACTTTTGCATCATTCGTTTTTTTTTGGTTTCTTCATCCATTATTAGGACAGGCAAAGGGTTCAAGCCCATACAGCCGTATTCATTATTCAATTTTGAATTTGAATTTGAATAATAAATTGTCAAAACCATCATTGCAAGATTTTTTCAAAAGTTTTCTTTCTAAAAACGTAAAAGAGCACGAGGAATAAATATATTTTTGCTTCTTATGATTTTTGCTTCGTTAGACCAAAGAAGTATAACTTCTTGCATGCATGCATACATATACACTTTTTTAAATTATCTTTTATGTAAGGTTGTCCTATTTCCAGCGAAAAGCTAGATTAACTATCAGTTAGGGACAAAGAAACGTAGAGACACTTTATTAAATAATTATTAACAATCAACTCCATATTTCTCCTTAGAACTTTGAATATGAAGCCATTCTACAATAAACTTGAGCTTATTGTTAAATTCATGTTCGTGATTCAGCTTTAATAATATGTTTACAAATATACATATTATGCGTGTAAAATTGTAATTGAACTGCAGGGATTCTGAAACATCACCTATGTCTTGAGACGAAGACTGCAAAAGCAGTGCCGCTCAGAATTTTCGGTTTTTCAAGAATTCAAATTCAAATATTTTTATTCAAAAATAGGATATAAAATCATTTATTATCAAAAACTCATTCTACCCATTTCAAAAGGTGTGCCTCTGACCTGAGAAGAACGGCCGCAACAAGCTCAGCGGGCTTTTTTTAGACAAATATAGTTATAATGTAAAATCTATAATATAAAAGATAATAATAATAGAAAATGTATAATATAAAAGATTAGACAATAAACTGACATAGATACGGCGCGACTAGTATACTAGTAGACTTTAGTTATTTCCATAGTATTATGTCCTATGGTATATTGCTATGGGGCAACGCTGCCGATATTAACCTTTCCGCATCAGCGCGCTCCGGATCTCGCTGTACACTGTAGATCGGCAAGCTTCCGGCATTTTCGCGGCATTTTCCCCGTGTGTATTATTTTACGTCTAGTTATAAAATGCTTATAACTAGGGTGATTTGAGTGACTGTCACTGAAAGCTATTGAAACAAGCTATAAGACCATGTATAAATTATTCATATTGTCTTTCTTTTTTATTTCACAAAGACTTTTCATTCGAAAAAAAGTGTAAAAATAGGTATATTTTAAAATAAATATTGTTATTATTGTTAATTACTTGTTTTATTTATTTCCTTTTATGTTTTTGTAATGAATAGTATATGTTAATAATAAAATTAAGCTTAAATCTCCACAAAGAACGATCTTCGTGTAAAGTCTTGATAACGACCGCTCGCTGCGCCGGCCGGGAACAAGTGGACACATAAGTGCTTTGTCCGTAAAGCTATGACGTCGAATATTGGTGGCCTTGAATCGTAACGGATCGAAATGTGTTTGGGAATTCACTCGTTCATAACTGCGTAGGCAAATAAACCATCTTGTACACCTAATAAGGGTGAAAACTGGATGAGGTAAAAGAGTGCCCCGCGGCACAGCCGCTCTCATTGTTTTTTGAATTACCAGTGCCCGCGGGCACGGCCGATGCGAAAAGGTTAATACAATATTTGTGCTGCAGAAGAGCTGCTCACGTTCACATTCACGCTATTTATAACTTAGGTCCTAAAGAATCATTGAGAGCAAAATTCAAAGAAATTAAGGCGCTATAGTCCTAAAAAGTAACTTTTTTGAAAATCTAATTTAAAATACATCTACAAATACTACGGTTCCAATTTTTTGACATGTTTATCTTCATTTCTTTATCTAAATTATCTCAGTTTCGAAAACACGATTACGAAAAAAAATCTCGATAGATTTATTTTTTGAAAAATAGTCTTTTTTATTTGAATTGTTTATATTATCATAAAACTATGATAGCTATAAACACAAAACTTATTTTATTCGATAGTTTATTAGTATTTATAAATTTTCCTTGTGGGTTTTATCAATACGCTTTGTGAATTACTTTATATATTTTTTTTTGTAATAAACCAAACGCGACGCCTTGGTTGCATTCACGCTCATACAAGCAGTACGCCCGTGACCACTGTCAAGGAAGGTACTGTGTTCATGTCTCTCGGGCTCACATTACGTAAGATTTTAGCAAACAAGTACAAAAAAGCGGGAATCATAGTAAAAAAATAATGATCATGCGACAGCGTATTTGTTGAAATATATAGGTAAATGGAAGTCGGAAAGTACTAAAATAAAATTTACAGAATATTATTTTGAATATTATGGCACGCGGGATATTTGTATGTATGTACTTTAGGGAATTTAGAAATCCAAGATGGCCGTCGCGCAAAATTATTATTACAACATTATGGGTATCGTATCCGAGGTTCTCGAAGGTGCAGAGAACGATTTTGTAATCATTTTTGAAATTCAAGATGGCCGCCGCGCAAAATTATGGTTACAGCATTATGGGTATCGAATCCGAGGTTCTCCAGGGTACAGAGAACGATTCTGTGATCATTTTTGAAATCCAAGATGGCCGCCGCAAAAAATTATGATTTCAGCAATATTTTATTCAGGAAATCGTGTCCGAGGTTCTCGAGGGTGCAGAGAACAATTCTGGGATCAGTTTTGAAATCCAAGTTGGCCGCCGCTCATAATTATGATTTCAGCAATATCGATATCGTGTCACAGGTTCTCGAGGGTGCAGAGAACGAATTTGGGATAATTTTTGGAATCCAAGATGGCCGCCGCGCAAAATTACGATTACAACATTATGGGGATCGTATCCGAGGTTCTGGAGGGTGCAGAGTACGATTTTGTGATCATTTTTGAAATCCAAGATGGACATCACACACACACACACACACACACACACACACACGCACACGCACATTTAAAATATTATTAAATTCTCTAAACATGTTATTTTAAGGCTAAGAAAGAGCGGAGTCTCCTGGCACAAGCATTGTTTATATGCTTAAAAGGAGGTTTTTGCCACTATTTATTATGGAGAATTTGTTAAAACTAATAAAGAATTTTATTATTATTATTATTATTTATTATAGATAAATACGTTCGAGTGTTTTGTGCCTAAAGTGTTGGGAAAACCTCGCCTTAACATCTTGACTGTTGCTTCTCAATATATTCTTGATAATGTAATGTATGTTTATGGGCACATAAGTGAATTTGCCAGAAACAGTCATAACCATAATATTAACACCAGGAACAGACATAAACTTATGATGCCTACTACTCGGCTAAGTCGAGGTAGTAATTCTTTTATGGGGCGATGTATATACTTTTACAACAAGATCCCAGAAAATGTTCAGAACAAAAGTATTACGTTATTCAAAGGAATTGTCAAAAAACGTTTGTGTGGTAAAGGTTACTATCACATAAATGACTTTCTTAATGATACCACAGATTGTGAATGGAGTGACCGCCCTCAGGCTATTATATAATAAGTTTAATTGTACAATATTACTTTGTAAACATATTTTTTCGATGAAAAAAAAAAGCCCGGGGAGTTTGTTGCGCCCATTCTTCTCAGGTCTGAGGCATTCATTTTGGAATGGGTGGTAGTTTTTGACTTTCAATAAGCGATGTCACATCCTATTTTGAATAAAAAAATTGAATTTGAATCGTACAATAAAAGTAATTATTTAATAGACTGTGGGCGGTGTGGGTGGTCCCTGGACTGTGGACTATTCTCAATCAGTGGTATCATTAGGAAGTTATTTATGTTATAGTTACCTTTACCATACAAACGTTTTAAAACAATTCTTGAATTTAGTAATTATACACTTGTTTTGACCATCTTCTAGGATCTTGTTGTAAAAGTATTTACATTGCACCCCAAAAGAATTACTAACTCAACTAAGCCGACTAGTAAGCATTATAAGTAATGTCTGTTCCAAATGTAATGTTTGTTCCGTGTTAAAATTATGATTATGACAGTTTCTAGCAAATTCAGTTATGTGGATATACATAACATTATCATGAATATATTGAGAGGCAACGATGTTTATTTCTTTGAATTTTGCTCTCCATGATGCTTCTGAATCCTAGGCGAACGTAGCTTCCAATCGTAATATTTTGAATGTATAATGTTTATATTGAAGATATCATAAAATACTTGCACATTAGGGGTACAACAGTTTAATATTTAATGTTGACCTTTTACATGCTGCTTCGACCAGACATCATTCTATTCGTTCACATCTTCTTTCACTAATTAGACCCGCAGCTACCCTCCAAACTTTGTAACGACACGAAAAATTAAAGTGTCTTTTTCATAGTAGAAGTTTGAGATATATTTCCTGGCGCGGAAGAATTACTGTCCCAAGTACCTAATTAATTATAATTACACAACCCTTGTGAATGCTTCGGAACAAATTAATGCTGTTCTAAGTCTTACCAAGCTTTTTACTAGCTTATGAAAATTGATATTATACATTAGGTACGTTAGAACGCTAGAAACACCCTCTTAAGCTCTGTTCAAACCGAGGCGAATAACGCGCGGGACGCGGGACGCGTTTTAGAGCAATTCGCTCACTCGCTTAGCCTCTCAAACTGACGCGACTTCCCGCGTGTCATTTTTGGTTCTTCAGTGTAGAAACATCATGCATTGTGAGGCGTCCCGCTCTTGTTTCGCTTCAACTTGAGCCACTACTCGCGTCAAATTGAACACGTCCATACAAGTTAGCTGACACAATCGGCGCGAGCGACTTCCGTCCTGCGTCCCGCGCGATAGTAGCCTCAGTTTGAACAGAGCTTTACACTTGTTTCAGTAAAGCTTACATTCAAGTGTTTTAAAAATTGGAGAAAACAATATCAAAACTTAGTCTAAAACAACAGCGACTTAAGATTTCAAATATGGATTTTCTGTAAATTATTACTTTTTATCCGAAATAGGTAATTGTCTTTTGTAAAGCTCTGTCTATTTAATCTGACATTAATAAGTTATGAAGTTGTCTTATGTCTCCAGAGAGCGGTGCAACATCAAATTATCTTGCTACGGTTTGGCCACAGATTAGGGATGGCAACTTGGTTGGCTATTTAAAGATATGATTTGATTTCTAGTTTACTTTGTTTAGTTAGTGAAAAGTCAATAGGTCGTTATATAAAAGACTAGCAATGCCCCGCGGTTTCACTCGCTTATATACCGATCTCGTGGTAGTAGAATGTCTACTAAGTCGGACTATAGATTTATTTTTGTTAACATAAATAGAATGTCTGATTTAAATAATTTAAAAAGTATTTCACGGGCATTGAAATGATCTTTTAAAAAGTATTTAATGTGGTAGATATGAATACAGAGGTATTGTTTGATTATTGTCGGCACATATATCAACTTTTCAAATGTATAGAAGTACACACATCAAAAGTCTAAGCAACATGTACTAATTTAAATTTTAGGATGGATTTTCACATTATAACGTTGTCTTTTATTTTTAAAATAATATTTTAGGGTCCTATGATGTAAAAATCACAGTTGTTGTCTTTTAATAAGAGAAATTAACAGTATTAGAGTATACTGCAGAAACTAAGGTACATAAGCAACTAAACATTTTTTTAACAAAATGAAATTTCTAAAGAAAATGAATTTATTGTGAAAGAATAGTATGATTAAACACAAAGTATGGCCTCCTTTGCTATTCAGAACTTGTCGGCAACGATTATTCATTGAATTAATGAGACTGTTTATGTCATCTTGCGGTATTCGCTCCCAATGGAATTCTAGGAAATCCTTCAAATGTTGTGTTGTTGTCACTCCGTCCAAGTCCTTCAAAACACGTCTCTGGAGCATGTCCCATGCGTGCTCGATGGGGTTGAGCAGACTACGCAGTGCGATCTGTGCATAATTTTGCATTGGCGTATGGTCTGTCCCAATTGGTTGAGTCGCCAACGCGGCTCCCGGATGTGGATAGACACATGCCGTCCTTATTAGATCTTCTGCTGACTACACATCCCGATGGTTACCAGGTCTTTGTCGACGCCCCTCTCGGAACGTCCGACCATTGCCTGGTCAGGAGTGTAGTGCCTATCCGACGCCAACGTCGCAGACCACCAGCGACCCGCCGCGTTTGGCACTACAAGTCAGCAGATTGGGATAGGATGCGTTCCTTTTTTGCATCCTACCCTTGGGGCAAGGTTTGTTTCCCTTCGGATGATCCTAGTGCCTGCGCAGTAGCCGATGTGATACTGCAGGGCATGGATATTTTTATACCAAGCTCTGTAGTACCGATCCGTGGAACATCACAGCCCTGGTTCGATGCGTCAGTTAAAGCAGTATCTGACTGCAAAAAACAGGCGTATCGAACTTGGGTTGCGGCGCTGGGCACAAAGGATCCGAACTGCAAAGTTCTTAACCTTTCCGCATCGGCCGTGCCCGCGGGCACTGGTAATTCAAAAAACAATGAGAGCGGCTGTGCCGCGGGGCACTTTTTTACCTCATCCAGTTTTCACCCTTATTAGGTGTACAAGATGGTTTATTTGCCTACGCAGTTATGAACGAGTGAATTCCCAAACACATTTCGATCCGTTACGATTCAAGGCCACCAATATTCGACGTCATAGCTTTACGGACAAAGCACTTATGTGTCCACTTGTTCCCGGCCGGCGCAGCGAGCGGTCGTTATCAAGACTTTACACGAAGATCGTTCTTTGTGGAGATTTAAGCTTTATTTTATAATTAACATATACTATTCATTACAAAAACATAAAAGGAAATAAATAAAACAAGTAATTAACAATAATAACAATATTTATTTTAAAATATACCTATTTTTACACTTTTTTTCGAATGAAAAGTCTGTGTGAAAAAAAAAAGAAAGACAATATGAATAATTTATACATGGTCTTATAGCATGTTTCAATAGCTTTCAGTGACAGTCACTCATATCACCCTAGTTATAAGCATTTTATAACTACACGTAAAATAATACACACGGGGAAAATGCCGCGAAATTGCCGGAAGCTTGCCGATCAATAGTGTACAGCGAGATCCGGAGCGCGCCGATCCGGAAAGGTTAAGAGGAAATATAACTGTTCCTCCAGATTTTTTAAGCGGCAAATAAGGAGACTCGAACCTCAGACTGGCCGTGTGCTTGTGGGAAGGAGAAAGAATGAAAATGAAAATGAAGATGAAAAGATGAGAAGAACACACTCGCCGGCGAGTGTGGTGATGTTTAGTGTAATGTATGTAAGTGTGTGTGTATGTGTTTATGATTGTATGTATGTATATTTGTATGTGTGTAAGTAGTGTAAATGTTTGTGTGCATGTATGTTTGTGTTTGTGTCTGTTTGTGGAGTGTGTTTGTGGTTGTGTAAGTGGTGGCCACACACAAGTGGATAAAGGCGCCTGAGGACAAATCGGGCTCTATTGCATACCGTATCAATATGTTTCTTGAAGTTCATATTGCTGTTGAACGTGACTCCTAGGTATTTGTAATCCTTCACCCACGGTATGGGTGTTTCATACAATTTAATGACGTCGGTCGGTCGTTTTTTAGCACGGATGCTATTCGCGTTACCAAAGAGTACCGCTGCACTCTTGGTTGGGTTCACTTCAATCCGCCATTTTCTGAACCAGTTGCCTAGTTCATAGACGGCGGCTTGAAGCACTTTAATGTTCCTGCTCAAGGTTGAGCGGTTCAATAGAGCGGAGCCAAAGTAGAGTGCCGTATCGTCAGCGTACTGAGCGAGCTGGACACTCGGAAACTTGGGAATGTCGCTCGTGAAGAGCGAGAAAAGAGTGGGAGAGAGGACTGAACCCTGTGGCACGCCAGACCTGATGGGTCTGGGTGAGGATAGGGTGCCCTCTACTCGATATCGGAAGGAGCGATCAGTAAGGTAGGCTCGTATGATGCGCACGAGCCTGTCTGGCACTCCCAGTTGATACAGCTTGAATACTAAGCCGTTGTGCCATACCTTGTCGAATGCCTTCGCGACATCGAAAAACACGGCTGCCGTGGTAGCGTGAAGTTGACGCCGTACGAGAATGTACTCGGTGAGTCGGTGAGCCTGCTGGGGACACGAGTGAGCGGTTCTGAATCCGAATTGTATGTCGGGTATCAGGTTGAGCTCCGCGATGTAATGATTAAGACGCGCGAGAATTAATCTTTCGTAAAGTTTCCCGATCAAGTTAATTAAGCTAATAGGCCTATAGCTACTCGGATTAGCTTTAGGTTTATTGGGTTTTGGGATACGGATAACAATGGAATCCTTCCATTGTTTGGGGAACGCGCTATTATACAATAGAATATTAAAAATGGTAACCAATAAAGTAATAAGAGTCAAGGGTAGGATTTTAAGAACCCTATTGTTTATAGTGTCGGGCCCCGGGGCCTTCTTGAAGTGAAGCTCCTTAATGATTAGCTTCACCTCTTCGTAAGAGGTGGGTTTTATTACATCGCCTGAAGGGCTCAGAGCGGAGCGACGTTCAACTTCACGATCAACTTCGTCAACGTCGGCTGCTGCATTTGGAGAGCACTGACTCTCGAGACTATCGGCGAGGCATTCAGCCTTCTCATCGTCATCGAGCGCCGGCTGCAGTCCCGGTCTGTCCAAAGGAGGCATGACAGTGGGCGGCTCCTGTTTGAACACGCGAGGCAGCTTCCAGAAAATAAAATTCCATTTCTATTTGTGGCTCTACTGTTCCAGCTGGAGTGTTTGGCGTTAAGATCGTCGCCCACTATGACTGCGGCCCCGTGGCCGAGTAATGCTTCTATATCTGTGTCTAATACTTTTTTGTTGGGCGGAAGATAAGCTGAAATAACAGTGATCGGCTGGTGATTCGCCATACTGACTCGGATGGCAGAGGCCTCGATGTTAGTGAGGACCGGAGGATCTATAGGTATACAGTGTAGAGACCTTTTAAAATAAATAAGGGTACCGCCCATACGGGTGGTGCGATCATTGCTGACTAAGTTGTAATTAGCGATACGCGGATCACGTATACGTGGTTTTAGAAATGTCTCTTGCACTAAGAATAGGTCTAATTGATGTTCGTGAGCGAACTCCTTCACCAAGTCTAGTTGAGGCTTAAGGCCTTGGGCGTTAAAATACGCTATACGGAGCGTATGTGGTTTAACCCGTCCGCTTACGTAATTAGGCATCGCGAATGTTTTTATACTTTCGCCCTATATCGGTGAGGGCTCGGAAAATTTTTGCGTTGTCTGCCATAACTTGCAGAAGCGACGGCGGGTCGTCCCGGACAGCCTCGAGCCTGCTGGCCAGGGCTGTGATTTCATCTATGTCGAACAGCTCTGACAGCTCGAACATGAAGGCAAAGGCGCTGCCGCCTTGATTACCTGTTGCCGCGGAAGCGTGCGTCGGTGGCCTCGGTCGCGGGACCGACGCCGCCGGGCGGGACGCTAGCGGTGGCCGGAGGGGCGCAGGGGCCGCGAGAGTGGCCTCTGTGGCAGCGTTGGCAGCCGGAGGAGACCTCGCCCAGGCGTTTACATTAGGAGGCGGCGCAGGTTTGAAGGTCGGAGTGAACTCCACCTTCTTTGCTCTGCCTTGCGGCTGGCGGCGCCCTGGGTGACGCTTGTGTTTGGGTGCCTTGGGACACCCGCAATAGCTCGCGGGGTGCCCCTTCTCCCCGCACAAGACGCAGGCCGGGGGCTCCGCGCATTGCGCTGGTCGAGGGCACTCCGGCGTGCCATGTTTGCCGAGGCACTTCATACACCTCGGGGTGTGTTCACAGTTGCGTGCCGAGTGCTCGCATAACTGGCATCTGTGACACTGACCGGGCCCCCCGCGATTACGAGGAGCTTCAGCCCGGATGCCCTGAAGGGAGCAAACCGATTTAATATTGAAAATTTCCTTTCCCTCTTGCGTGAAGTCGAGGACGACGAGAACCATGTTAAATGGTTGTTTGTTGTTGGTGCCGCGCATACGGTGCACCTCGTGTGCAGGGTAACCCTGCTCTTTGAGGTCCGACAGAATGTCGGCCTCGTCTATCTCTCTCGGGACGTTCCTAATAACGACCCTCAGACGCTTCTCCTCAGGCAGGGCGTACGTGTGGAAACCCACACTCAGCTCTCTAAGAAGAGATGTCAAGGCGCGGTGGTCCGCTACCTCTTTGGTCTCTAATTTGATAAGAGATTGGTACGCCCTCGCCTGGAAGGAGAGCATCTTTGGGATCCTATTTTTGATCACCAACCAGCGGCCTCGGTCTCCTATAAAAATAGGGGGCGGGCGCTTGGTCGGAGGCGGTACGCGGGCTTTAGCGGACGCGGGCGCGGGAGTGGAGATAGTCGTGGCCGCGGCTTTCTTGGCGGGCGTGCCATCGACAGAAGGCGATTCGCGACCGCGCTTCTTTTTACGGCTCACGGTGGTGAAGCCGTCCGTGTCCGATGCGACACTCTCCGCTCTCGACGGTAGAGCGGTTTCCGGCTGGGCCGGTGAAGCACTGGAAGCCTGAGGGGCTTCCGTGCGGTCAGGAGTGACCGCGCGGACCTTAGGGGTCGCCTGCACGTCAAAGTAAGCCTGAAGGACAGGCGGGCGGGCTGATCGGGTGATCACTTTTCTCGGTTTGACCGAGGCCACGGAACTAACATCGGAGATGTTGCCTAATTCCATTTCGGATTCCCCGTCGGAACCCGAAACGTCAGACGACGAGTTATAGCTTTTGGATTTCGCTTTGATAGCGGCATCCACTGTCTTATTTATTGTCTTAGTCATTAGCGGAGCGATCTTCTCCGTAAGGAACCTATCAAGTAGAGCGCTGAAAAAGCCCTCGTCAGCAACCATTGGTGAAGCCATGGTTGTAATATTTAGCTAAGTTGAGCGTGTGACAACCCCCGCTGCCCGAGTCAGGCAGAGGGGGAATATAATAATTAAGTGGACAACTATAGTAAAGTTGTACACTTGTACATTAATAAAATACTATTAATAATAATGAAATATACAAAAATTAAAAGAAATAAATAATAATAATTAAGCCTAAGACTTAGCTTTACTGGATGTAGACTGGCTGGGCCGAAACCCCGATGCACGCTGTGCAGGCCCCCGCGGAGAAGACACACACGGCACGAACTGCAACTCACAAACACACACGATTAGCGTGCAGAATCGCGAAACACAGCACAGGTGTTAACTAACACGATCGTAAACCGGGTAATTAACACTGATAATAATTAAGCTTCGTTCTGCGAAGGAACGTAGCAGATGCGAGACTCAAAGAGTCCCGAACAATAGCGCGCGATAACAATAGCTAGCCCAGGTGGCCTGAGCAGATAGTGCGATAACGCAGGTAATAAGTATTCGACGGAGGACAGATAACGCGGCACGTGTGCTCGCGTTGCCTGCCTGAATCGAACTCGAATACGTGACGTTGCCAACACACTTTACTGACTTTTTAACCGACTTCAAAAAAGGAGCCGGTTCCCAATTCGTCGGTATGTTCTTTTTTATGTTTGTTACCTCAAAACTTTCGACTGGGTGAACCGATTTTGATAATTATTTTTTTATTTGAAAGCTGGTGCTTTCCGTATGGTCATCCAAGATAGGTTTGTTACTACATACATAGTTATAGTTGAGATGTGCTTGAGTCGTGAGGAGGCGAGAGGCGAGAGGCAAGAGCGGGTCGCGGAAGGACACCGATTCCAAAAATAACAATAATCGTTACTAGAATTAGTTTAATTAATTAGATTGTATAAAGATACGCAATTATTTTTATACGTTTTAATTCAAATTATATCTATTGTTTTGGAATGGTGTTTTTGAAGTCAGTTGTTTTTTTTTATTTTTATTTTTATTAATATTGAGATGCCTTTTTCTCGGAATTAATAGGGATAGTGGTGGTTGAATAGTACACTGCAGCACTTGTTGACTCGAGCCGCGTACACCCACCAAAGAAAACCACTTCTTCCTTCTTGTACCAACCGGCTTATGAAAACAAACCAACCATGTAAACTATACACAACACAAAAGAGGTCTAGGAAAGCGCTCCTGCAAACGCGATTTCAATATCTTCTAATATATAAAATCCTCGTGTCGCAGTGTTTGTTACCACACCTCCGAAACGGCTTAACTGATTTGTACGAAATTTTGTGTGCGTGGGTAGGTCTGAAAAACGGCTAACATCTATTTTTTATACCCAACATTTTTTAGTTGGATTTTTTTTTATTTATATGGTAATATAACGTTTGCTCGGTCTGCTAGTAATATATATAAATCCTGATGTGTCCTGATCCTAAGACTCCTAAGCTAATGAACGGATTTTAATAGGGATTGCTTCATGAAGTGCAGTTTAGTCTAACTTGAGAGATAGGATAGTTTTTATTTCGATTTGGGACCCATAATTATATAGTTAAACAGTTAGTTTATATTTATATAGTATAGCTTTAGTTTGTTTTATTTATTGTTATATTACTCAGGAAACAGTACGTACCTAATTTACGAAATAATCAATTTATACATAATATTCAATAATATTATAAAGTAAAAAGTAAGAGATCAAAAGCGTCCTACTTAGGACGTATTTTGACATTTAATATCAATTTTATAATTACAGTGATAGTAATGGTATGTCACAATTAATTCTGATGAAACGTTTTAATTACATTATTTAGACATTATCTGACTAAGGAGCTCATCAAATTAATGCAGCTCCATAGATACCAATTTCTACTGATATTGATTCTGAATGATTGAGTATCGAATATCGGCTAGCTAGACTTCGTCATTGAATTGCTAGCTTGCCGAGCTGAGGGAACAATTGGTATTGTCCCATCCTGTGTTCAATGAGGCCACCAGTGAAAGGACTGGCTTAATCAAAATGCTTATAGGATGATCAATGATCACCTGGAGAGTGGAATATATAATATAATAAACTGAATATTCACTATGAAAAGCAATGAGTAATTAAACTAATATTTTCAATTCAAATATTTTTATTCAAAATAGGATTCAAAATCACTTATTGAACATCAAAAACTACCACTCATTCCAAATAGCCTCTGCCTGCCTCAGACCTGAGAAGAACTGGCGCAAAAACTCAGCAAACTTTATTTAAATAAAAATAGGGATTATAATGTAATATCGTACAATAAACAATTTATAATTGAAGAGCCTGAGGGTGTCCGCTTAATTCAAAGTCTTTAAGTCATTAAGAAAATCATTTATAATAAAATAACCTTTCTCACACAAACGTTTTTTAACAATTCTTTTAAATTTCGTAATACATTTGTTTTGTACATTTTCTGGAATCATATTGTAAGTACATCGCCCAACAATAGACTAACTAGACTCAAACGAGTAGTAGGCATAACAAGTTTATGTTTGTTCCTCGTGTTAATATAATGATTGTCACAGTTTCTAAAAGATTCCCTATTGTGCTTATGAACATATAGAACATTATCAAGAATATATTGAGATGCAACAGTCAAATGGTTTATTTCTTTTAATTTTTCTCTTACCGATTCTTTAGTACCTAGGTCATGAATAGCGCGAATAGCACTCCTCTGCAGCACAAAGATGGTATTAATATCACTGCCCCATAACAATATACCATAGGGTATAATACTATGAAAATAAATAAATTAAACTAGTCGCGCCGTATCTATGTCAGTTAACTGTCTAATTTTTTTAACCGCATGTGCTGCAGAACTACACCTATTCGCCAATCCTTCAATATTGCTAATTTCCATGGGCGATTGGTTTTTACAGGTGATAAATTTGGCCGTTTGCTTTCTAATATAAAAATATTTACACTCTTTTATATAAACAACACAAATAATGCATCTTTAGTCTCAATATTAGAAATGAGTATGAAGTGTTATAAAAATGGAGGTTGTTACCCTATCCTCAGCGGGAGCTTGTCTTCATAAACTTTAACAATCCGTTGTAAAATACACGTAGCGCAGTGAGCCTCGAGTCCTCGTGTGAAACTATGTACTACAGTTTCGAAGCTATTTTTTATATCCTTGTTCGTATTTCCTTCGTTAATTTTTAACTTGAGAAGACTGTTTCCATAAATTTCCACCAGAAAGTTTATTAGCGAGAATAAACTTATTCTTTAATTATAAATAACGCTATGTTTTGTCCTATTAGACTATATAATGAAGGAACAATTTAGGTGAGATACCGTCGATACTCTGCGGTCGAGGAGTGTGGTCGCCAAAGTACTCCAAAACGGCTTAACTGATTTGTATGAAATTTTGTGTGCGTATCGGGTAGGTCTGAGAAGCGGCTAACATCTTTTATTTATACCCGACTTTTTTTTGTGCATTTTTTTAAATTTATATGGTAATACAATGTTTGCTGGGTCAGCTAGTAATATACTCGTATAAAAATTCTGATGGGAATTGCTTCATGAAGTGCAGTTTAGTCGAACTTGAGAGATAGGATGGTTTTTATTTCGAACCCATTTTATTGGAACCCATAATTATTTGGTTAAACAGAAGCTAAACGGAGCTCCCACCGTGTGACTCCAATTGATTTCTGTGTTAAATTGTTTCTCGGCCATTTCTGGACCGATAATTCGATATTAAATATAAATAATCTATTTATATTTAATATCGAATAATATTATAAAGTAAAAGTATTAAAGCAGACTAAAAGTGTCCTACTTAGGACGGATTTTGACATTTAATATCAATTGTATAATATCAATGATAGTAACTTTACAAATGTCACAATTAATTCTGATGAAACGTTTTAACCGGTGTCGTTGCAGATTTCATTGCATCTCCTTTAGTTATTTACCCAAAGAAAATCACTATTGATGGCTTAAAAGGATTATCAGTTGATGAAAGTGATATAAGGTAACTAGTTAAGTATAATATTTTCAAAGGAGTAAGACCATTGTCACCGTCAACAGATATTTTATGTTGATATTGATTGTCATACTGTGGTCACTGTTGTCCCTGCTGTCACTGCTGTCACTGTTATCACTGCGGTCACTGCTGTCACTGTTGTCACTGCTGTCACTGTTGTTACTGCTGTCACTGTTGTCACTGTTGTCACTGTCGTCACTGTTGTCACTGTCGTCACTGTTGTCACTGCTTTCACTGATGTCACTTTTGTCACTGTTGTCACTGCTGTCACTGCTGTCACTGTTTATTTATTTATTTATTTATTTAACACCAACAAGACAAACACTAACAAAAGTATAATAACATTATTACAATAAATAATAAATTCTAAGTGTTGACTTAATTATAGGTGTTACACACATTTCAAAAACATAGACACAAAATATTTAATTAAAATGAATGCAAACATTATCGGAATATTTACAAATTGAATTAAACTTAAATGAATAAGAGATCAATAATATAATATAATAATTAAAACATCATTTCACAATTATATAAAACAGACTTAAACTTATCAGTAAGTATTTATTAATTATTTGAATAAAATATACTTTTTGCCTATAATTAACAAAAAAAAAATATAAATGAAATAAATTCCGTTTAAATGACAAAATATGGTCTGAAAATATATCAATATCAACTTTTTTATCTTTTTCTTTATCTTTTCTTTATTAACAGTAGTTGTTATGACACCAATACATTTCTAATGTGATAATTTATATATAGCATTATAACTCGACATCAATCTATTAATTGGAGAATAGCGTCTTTGACGTGAGCGTGTGCTTTTTTCTACGAATGGCATAAAAGACGACGGCCTTATTGTCTTCAGTGGGGCACGAATATTTAATTGAGCTAATAAATAGGTACTATCAATGACGCCATTCGCCAACTTATATAAGAAAGTAAGATCGAGGAGCTGTCTTCGATTCGAAAGTGACTGAAGCTTGAAGTACTTTAATTTATCCTCGTAACTCCTAAGAGTTTTAACTAGATTATGATCGTAAGATAGATGCAAAAGAAATCTCTTTTGTATCCTTTCGATTCTTTGTGAGTAAATATTAAAGTGTGGATTCCATACAACGCTGCAGTATTCCAAGATGCTACGTACCAAAGCTGAGTAAATAATTATTTTAGTGCGAGCATCCTTAAATTGCTTACAGTTACAAAAGAGGAAGCCAAGACTCCTAAAACCCCTAAAACCCTGTTGTCACTGTTGTCACTGCTGTCACTTGCACTTGCATTTGCACTTGCAACCTACTTTTGCGTACTGCTTCTCGTCCCAAATACCACAGTCTCTCAAGACGAATGCTTTAACCAGTGTGTTGCCAATGATGGTGGTCGAACTATGGGTCTTCAGAAATTTTCAACCTGTTCTGGCCATGATAGGTTGCCATGAAAAGTAGTGGTATTTCATTTTAAGTTATAATAAATTGTCAAATAAAAAAGGTGTAAGAGTTGATAGAAACGAGATCTTATTAATACATTACGATTCGACCTTGCAAAATTAAAGTTAATACTTTGCAGACCATATTAAATCATTTGCTTGTGTACAGTCATATTATTTAAGAGATAAATCTACTAGACACAACTTTTTAAATATTTCAAATATGTAAGGGTCTATACAGATTGGATGTCTGAAGCTGCTTACAGACGAGCAACTTGGCCGTTTGCCCTCTAATACAAAAATATTTAGATTCGATTAAATAAACAAGAGAGTACAGATAAAAAAGATAAAAGGGATGACTAAGTTCAAACACTATATAGAAAATTTAAATGGCGCTGAACAGGACATATGTTGAGAGGAAAGAGATATGGAACAAAATTATAACCGAATGGTACCCTACAGAAAGCAGGCGAATCAGAGAAAGACAGACAAAAAGATGGGAAGATGATTTTAAGAAAGCAGCGGGCCCAGAATGGTAACGTATAGCAAAAGATAGAAACAAGTGGAAAGCCTTAGAGAAACTGTTGCGAGGGGAGAACAACCGAATGCCAACGGTAGCACCTAGTTAGTTTAACGGCCGTTTTCAAAATCCTATCTATCCTTAGTTTAACTCACCAGAGGTAGACAAATCTATCCTTTTACGCTTACTCACATTTCAATAACCTATCGACATAAAGCATTGGACTATAACTATATTGAACATAACTATGAATAGATTGTCTTGTCATTAAACGGTGACAGCAATGTATCCGTAACTATCAATCCGTAAGAGATATGTTATTGAAAACGGCTGTAAGTTAATGATATTTTGTTACCTCTATTAAACTTATAAAATGTTAAAATAACAGCAATAAAGGCTTCATTTATTTTTTAATATAAACAACATGAATAATGCCTCTTTAGTCTCAATATTAGAAAAGAGTATCAAGTGTAATAAAAATGGAGGTTACTACTCTTGTTACCCTATCCTCAGCGGGAGCTTGTCTTCATAAACTTTAACAATCCGTTGTAAAATACACGTAGCGCAGTGAACCTCGATTCCTCGTGTGAAACTATGCACTACAGTTTCGAAGCTATGTTTTACGTCCTTGTTCGTATTTCCTTCATTAATTTTTAACTTGAGAGCACTGTATCCATAAATTTCTCCCAGAAAGTTTATTGGCGAGAATAACTCTTATGCTATGTTTTGTCCTATTAGACTAAATAATGAAGAACAATTTACGTGAGATACCGTCGATACTCTGTGGTCGACACGATTGACAAGTTAGTTAGTTTAGCTGGCCTGATTACACACTTAGCCTCTTGATTGGGCCATTGTGCGTTATTTTTAATGTCTTCTTACTCCAATCAGCCCAGATCATTCCAGAAGTCTAGCAGTCTTTTTAAGTTTCTGCAGGCATCTGAAAGCTATGCTGGTGATTGTAGTATTTGTGCCCAGTTGTTCAGCCACACTGCTGCACTCCATAAGCACGTGTTCTGGGTTTTCCTCTGCCTCCATGCACGATTAACATTGCAACTACCTAAAAATCTCAGTTTGATACTTTGATTAAGCCCTTTCGATTAGCAACACACACTCATATGCAGTCACACATACAGACAGTATCAATCGGAACAGACAGAATCGTCAGGAACGCTTCCTTTAACCGTCGATGTCTGATGATAACTCGATTTTTGAAAAACGAGGTATAATGAATAATTCCCCAACTTTTGAAAAATTTCAATTTTCTTAGCAGGAAGCTAAAAGTTATTTTGTATATCATCTTATATCGCAGTTTACAAAATTGCATATTTTGCGAATGAATTTACAGATTTTACTTCAATTCGTAACATTTAACAAAGATTTATGTAAATGTTCAAACGGCAAAAAATTTTCAATGAATTTCAGGCTTAACCGATTTTCACGCGTTGGCGGCATTCGACGGAGTTTTTTGAACCTTATAAAGAATTTTTGTGTTTCAATTGATCGAACTCGGAATTCCGAAGTAATTCCGAAAAACACTTTTTGCGGTTTTTTTTCGTATACGATAAGTCACGAACGATTAAATTAACCGATTTAGACCTGTTTGGTGGCGTTCGATGTGGGTTTAGAGCTGATTATTTGTTGGAATCGATCGGTAATGCCGTTTAAAAGTAATTAAAAAAAACATATGAAAAAAAATTTTTCGTAGGTTTTTTGAGATTTCTTAAAATCTAATAGGTCCGAATTGTATTCAATATTTAAGTTAGTTCAAGCCCTTTCGAATGGCGCCAAGAAGATGGTGGTAATTACTACGAGGGGCACACTGGAATGATCGGGAATAGAATATTTCTGATTGAGTTACAATAAAACCTTTTTTAGAATTCGAAAAATGCCCTCTTAGAACCTTAATGACATTCATACAATTAAAAAAAGTTCAAAAACAAAAACTATGTTGGTTTAAAGTTGACACGTCGTTGACAGAAATGGAGCTCACGTGTGAACATTTTCGTGCCATAATTTATCACAATTTTCGTCGCGGCTTATCTCAAGATAGATGTCTCAGTAAACTTGTTCCGATTTATGATGTTGAAGCACCGAGTCAAACGACACTATACCGCTGGTATGCCGAGTTCCGACGCGGTCGTGTGTCGCTCAGCACTGTTTCTTCTGCAGGTCGACCAAGAACAGCGGTCACGCCTGAAAACATCGCAGCTGTGCGAACTATTGTATTAGTTGACCGTCATGTGACATACGATCAGTATCGGAATGAGTGCAATTCAGTCGATATTACATAATGAACTTTGTGTAAGAAACCTAGTTTCCCGATGGGTACCCCACAATTAGTCCGAAGAGCAAAAGGCGGCTCGTGTAGATTGGTGCCGGAATACTCTGCAACGCTTCAACGGAGGGAAGTCAAATGCCGTTTATAATATCGTCTCTAGTGACAAATCATGGATTTATTCATACGAACCTGAATGAAAACATCAGTCAGAAGTTTAGGTCTTCGAAGACGAGGTCTAACCAACGAAAGTGGTTCGCTCCCGCAGCGTGTCAAAGAAAATGGTCGCTACGTTTGTCTCGAAAAAGCGGCATGTTGCTACAATTCCTTTACAGGATCGCAGAACGGTTACCGCTGAGTGGTATATCACGGATCGTTTGCCAGTAATGATAGCGTACAGTCCTGACTAGAGCCCAAACGATTTCTTTACATTCGCTAGAATGAAAGATTTATTACGCGGTTACAACGGTTTGAAGACCCCGAAGCAGCTGTGATAGCGTACAAATCAGCCATTTTGTCAATGTCAACTTCAGACTGGAATTACTGTTTTAATGATTGCTTTGCACGAATGGAAAATTGCATTAAGTTGAACGGAGAATACTTCGAAAAACAATAAAATACAATTTAGCCATACTGTGCATGTGGTTTTCCTTATTCCCGATCATTTTCAGTGTGCCCCTCCGTACTTGGGTCTCGTATATTGCGCAATAGAGTTATAATTATAGAGAGTCAATGTGATTTTTATTTATTACTTTGCACCAAATTCAAAATTTGGTATATTTATTATTTATTGTATATTTTGAAGTAAATATTTCTAATATTTACTTAATTTTTTTTTAACCTGTTGTGAAATTTATGTACGTCATCATTTCTTGTTAAAAGTTATCTGATTATTTGGCAGCTGTTAAATAATCTGTGGTCGTGATTGGCTGACAGGCATTATGCTGCTTTGCATTCTCATTTCCGTGTGACAATATACAAAGGCTGGTCGCATAAAGCGCCTCACTTCTTTGTCTATTGTATATCCTGTATCTGGCAATACTACGCACTACGCTTAATATTAATATGCATTAAGTATTGCCCTTCAATACAAAAAAGCTGTATATTGCCGGGAATTATTCGGAGCATAGATCTAAAAAGAAATAAAAGGGTTTATTCAACAAAATTCATAATAACCAATTTGCTTGTTTTTAAATTTAATTTATGTAAAACTTACCGTTCTCGCTGAATAAAATAATAATCACAGTCTATTTCCATATCTATTTCTATCTTCTAAATATGTCCCTCCCTGCTGGGGATCGTGACCCGGTTTGCAAATTTTCCTGATTGCAGCTCTCCACTTCTCTGCTCTGTAGAAAGCCTAACTCAGAGAGATCTCTATCTCGGCCGATATCTAACTGCACCAGAGGGTTGGGCTGCCTACTAGGCCTGGAGCCTTCCATTTTCCCCATCAACATACCTAAGCCTCTCTAAGTTGTTCGGGTCTCTACCAGCCATGTGAGCAAAGTATTGCAGACGTTGGACAGTGTCCATTGTTATTTTCCATTTGATATCGATTTGGGCTGTTTTAGAGACATTGGTGCGGCGGGCAGTCCAGTGATGCGCAACATTCGTCGATTTTTTGCCGTTTTTAGATTCTACTAAGTCACCCTATGTAAATATGCTAAAGACTATTGCTTGCACTATCCTGATTTTAGTGCGATAAAACATCTTATTATCGTTTCATATCTTCTTGAACTGTGACATTGCTGATATCACCATGCCTGTTCTTCGTCAGATTTCAGCTTCATTTCCACTCCTGCTGCTCAAAGCTACGCTATAACTATGTATAAGAAGTGGTCCACGGTCTCGTAGTTATCAAGTGTCTCCGTTTGCTGATGTTTGCGGGAACGATCAACTATCATTATTTTTCTCTGTGAATATTTGAATTTGAATCGCGGTCACTTGGAAAATTTTAGAATTTTCGGGAAAAAATATACCATGTATCCATGTTTCTGGAGGCTAGACAACTGTGAAAAATTAATGATGATCGGTTGAGTAACTAAACGTAAAAAAACCAAAAACAAAAATATTAAAGAAAAACGTGGGATTATGTTACCGTACATTGTTAATTTTCTACATTTACAAACCGTCAACAAAGTGAATGGATAAAGATATTAAGGATATTATTAATAGAAGGGATTTTAATGATTTGTTTGTAGCGACTTTACCGATATCAAAAAATATTTCACCTATTCAAAGCTAGATCATTTACGATTATTGTGGACTTATTTTAGAAGAATTATATTCAAAATCAAATATAAATTAGAGATCCTTACCAAGCAACCCAGGTTATCATAATTTAATGTATACAAGTCATATGTGAACGCTTCGAAAACTATTGATGACATATACAATGACCTGTATTTTTATTTAAAACGGTATTAAATAGCTTTTCTCGTAGGGCAGAAAGACACGTAAATTTATTGGCGTTTTTAGAAATTGTTTTGAAAAAACTAAAACAGTTTGCTAAAAACAGCAACATTGTAGATATTATCACTGTTTTAGAGACTATTCCATTTAAAATAGAATACGCAACACGAATTTGAATTCAACAGAACAAGAGTATTCTATTCTAAAGAACGGGAGTGAATCCGCAGCCGAGTGCGGTTAGTGAGGTCGACGGACCGAGGGTTGATTGGCCCTGTTTTGATGATTACCTTTACTTTTCAAATTTACTGAATACAAATATTTATTATCTATCTATTTACTTTTCTTCTAAATAGTAAAAGAAGATTACAATTTTATTAGAACATTGTACATAATGTTGTTTCAATTACATTTTGTTCCGACTTTTAGTAAATCCTTTTTAACGCTTCCTAGTAATCGAAGAAAATACTTCATGTAATTATAAACTAATCTCTGATAACACGACTGATCATGACGAATTAAAATGATTATATATTAAATTATTAATTTCACCGTCAATCACACATACAACATTTGATTGACGATGAAAAGATTCGTACTAAACTTTTAAGGGTTTTCAAGAAATAGTGTAATTGAAAACAATCAAACTGACACTCAGTTTGATTGTTGACTTAAAATTCTTCTCAATTATTCTAGTGTTGCTAGAGATCAGCCGAGTGAAACTCTCTAAGAAAAAAGCGATTCACTCGATTCTTACTCGATTGTATGAAGCGAGCAGTCATTGATAGATTTACAGATGACGGCTATAATCTTGTAAAAAACGGAGATAGCCCAAATCCACTACGTTTTCAGCAAATTGCAAAGTTGTCCGGATTATACTTCGTCGCCAATCGCCTTACTGTAATTACTACTATTTAAAACTTATATCAAATCACTGCACGTTTCATACTAAACTTTCTTTCTTCTTCTTTCAATATTTACTTAGGTAGGCCCGCCTCTTATTACGTAGTATTTACATCCTCTTTGCTAGATATGTTATGGTACGTGCAACGGTAATCAGTAAAAGTGACATGTATTATGCAATGCCCTTATATACTGTTAAAAAATAAAAGTGTATTTAAATGGAGTTTTAAAGTACACAAATGTAATCATAAATGTACTTAATTAATTGTTCATATGTGCGCCCCAGTTACTCAATATTGTATCTTGTTTTATTAAGCATTACTGTAAATATACGTACCTATTGTATTCAGCAATGAATTGGAGTAAATTTAATATTCTGTGTATGCCCGCGGTGACCGTCAAACATACATTTAGTATTTATTATAATGTCCATGATCCGTATTTCAGACCACAGAATATATCAGTACCTGTTACGTCATTCAATATGAAAATGTTATTCATTACCTCTAACATTTGATATCAGCATAATACTAAGCCTAAATCCAGTTTAAGTTTTTATAAAATTAAAAAAAAACAATTGATAAATAAACTAAGCAAATAAATCTATACCTATTATAACAAAACTTTTGCAATTTTGTACGAATTTAACCTTTGCAGCTGAATTGGCTTTGAGCTTGATAGGCCACACACTCCGGGGGGATCCCAACCATATACTGAGGCAAGCCCTAGACTGGAACCGTCAAGTAAACGTGGACGCCAAAGCAATCATGGTGGCGGACTGTCATTGACGAAGCGACAGACATCGGAAAGACCTGGAGTGAAATTAAGAGAGATGCTCAGGACCGATCGCGATGGAGATGCACTGTGGATACCCTCTGCCCCAGCTAGGGGATACAGGAACTTAACTTAAACTTTTTAAACAAAATATATAACAATATAGTTATTTATTTTAGGTTTAGTTTAGATTTAGGATAATGAATCTAGACATTTCATTTAATACAGTCTTTAAGACGCTATTAAACCTAGAATAAGAGTCCATCTCAGTAAATTAAGAGAATATAAATGAAAAAAAAATGCAAAATACACTGAATTAATTGACAGTATCGCACACATAGCTAGTACAGACCAAAGATATAGGAAACATACATATTATGGTTTTCTTTTTTATTGGTACACACTATGCCTGGTTTGGCACTAAATAATTTGTGCATCAAATATTATGTTTATACTAATTATATCTTTAATAATATAATAATAAGAGCTATAATACAAATCTATGTAGGTACTTCTGCGCGGGAAAAGTCGTAGGCTACTGACATAGGCTTTTCTTATAAATGGTTATACCAAAACATCGAGTTATCTTTAACTAACTTAGGTTTTTTAAAAAAAAATAACATAATAATAGGTGCCCGCAAGTATTCATAGAAAATTACCAAGTAAATAACTTTTCAATATGAATAACTTCCATTTGTATATTTTCATTGATATTGATCCAATTTTAATTTTACTTGTACAAAACACGCCCACCCTCCTGTGAACATGATTTCAATAATATCAGTACAAAAGACTGATTTTCTATTCGAAGTGTTCTCCATGAAGTGTAATAAAACACGAGCTCTTGGAAGTAATAAAGAATGGCTCTCCGTTGCTTTGTTCTTAATTGATTGTGAACCTCGCTTATCTGAAGAAAATAGAAGAATTTTACATTTTAAAGACTAGCCTTAAGGAGTTCAATAATTTATAAAGTATTTTTTAGTTATTTTTAAGTAATCACGATTGTCTATTAGAAAGACCAATATTTTGTTGTTAATATACTTGTAATAATACTCATTGTAAGTGTTTTTCATGCGGCATTAATGAACTTTAATTAAGATGAAAATCATTTTAGAAACAAAATGGAGACCTCTTAGTTGTAAGTACGTTTTTTCTTGGTATTCCAACGTTATTTTATTACAATTGATCGACGCTACATACGTAGATCGGTACCGGAGCAAAATTTTATTATTCTAATTGTAAGCTGAAAACTGTTTTTTTTTTTTTATGAAAATAAGGGGCGAGACGAGCAGGACGGTCAGCTGATGGTAATTGGGTAACTGATACGCCCTGACCATTACAATGCAGAGCCGCTAAGGATTCATTGAAAAAACCCAAAAATTCTGAGGGGCACTACAATGCGCTCGTCACCTTGAGACACAAGATGTCAAGTCTCATTTACCCAGTAATTTCATTAGATACGGCGCCCTTCAGACCAAAACAATGTTTGTACATTACTGCTTCACGGCAGAAATAGGCGTAATTGTGAGCCATGTCCAAGGGAGCCAATTAATTTCCACAAAATGAGCAACATAGACGCAATTAGCAACTCTCATTACGAGCTTATGTACTAATTATGTACTAATTATGTACAATAATTATCGTACTCGTAGTCATGTTGCAATTTAGATTTTAAATTTGTTCATTAACAAACGCGAAAAAAATATTTTTTAATTCGCCACTGCTTTGAGATCCTTACCAAAATCGATTTTTTCGTGTTGAAGTTTCATGAATTAGACTTTTATATATAATTCAAGTGTACGTTGTACGCACGAAGTTTTTTTTTAAACAAAACTAAATGAGCTCACTTGCCTGTCACATGGTCGATGTTTAAGATGAACATTAAAAATAAAATAAAAGGGTGTGCGTACAAAGCACACAATATATTGTCAGAAGTGAAGCTTCTTTAGAAAACTAATTTTTAAATCTCGTTTACATCAATTATCCTAATCTGTTCTCTAAACCAAATGTTTTTTGTCAATATTAGAAATTATTAGATGTTCTACTTACTCGCGGCCGTGCGCTAAACCTGCACGATACAACGCTAGTAGGGAAGATGTTGAACTTTTACGCATCCGCGCGCTAAACCTGTGCGATACAAAGGTAGTGGAGAAGATGTTCTATATTTGTGCGGCCGCGCGCTGAACGTGTACGAAATAACTATAGTCGGGAAGATTTTCAACTTACTCGCGGCCGCGCGCTAAACCTGAATGATACAACTTTCTTGAATCAAAACGTCCCACATTTTCGTGGCCCTTTATTGGCACATATAGACATTGGTTTAAAAAAAGGATCTTAAATTCGTTCTCTGCACCCTCGAGAACCTCGGATACGATATTCATATTTTTGAAAACATAATTTTACGCGGCGGCCATCTTAGATTTAAAAAAAAGCCGCTAGTAGGGAAGCCCGAGACTAAGAAATACTCTTCCTCAATAATTGGTGTCAATCGCTCTCTCCCTTGAACAAAAACCTCCTCCTCATGTTGAACAAAAACGTCCCACAGTTTCGTGACGCTCTATTGCATTTCATTCGTAAAAATTTTACCCTCATGCGTCTAAGACTATCACTTCAAAACACATATTGAGTGCTGTTCACACGTGGTAGAAGTGAAACCTTCAAAAATTGTGCATAAAATAATCGGGAAGAGGATAACTGTAGGTTTTAGCAATGATAATTGGGATAAAAAATTTGATAATTATTTTACATTTTATTAATATTATTTATAATACAAATAATTATATTTCATAGATGTATTCAGACTCAGTTTATATTTTCGATAAATGATATAAGAGGTATGGTAACTATAGTACCAAATAAATACTTTGGTCTTAATATTGTCCATATATCTTTGGAATACTGCTTCAAAATACTGTTTTCAAAACTTACATTACACCTCTAAGCTGCATATAAAGTCCTGGTACATGTTGCTAGGATGACACATGATACACCTTTGACATCACCGCTACCATATTTATGTTCTCTCCTGTTATTGGTGTCCATGGAGTAATAAATCGTGCGCATGACGTCAGAATATATAAAGGTATACTCGCGTCATACATAAGACAATCTCTTCTTCAACTATGATCACCGTCAATCACACATACAACATTTGATTGACGATGAAAAGATTCGTACTAAACTTTTAAGGGTTTTCAAGAAATAGTGTAATTGAAAACAATCAAACTGACACTCAGTTTGATTGTTGACTTAAAATTCTTCTCAATTATTCTAGTGTTGCTAGAGATCAGCCGAGTGAAACTCTCTAAGAAAAAAGCGATTCACTCGATTCTTACTCGATTGTATGAAGCGAGCAGTCATTGATAGATTTACAGATGACGGCTATAATCTTGTAAAAAACGGAGATAGCCCAAATCCACTACGTTTTCAGCAAATTGCAAAGTTGTCCGGATTATACTTCGTCGCCAATCGCCTTACTGTAATTACTACTATTTAAAACTTATATCAAATCACTGCACGTTTCATACTAAACTTTCTTTCTTCTTCTTTCAATATTTACTTAGGTAGGCCCGCCTCTTATTACGTAGTATTTACATCCTCTTTGCTAGATATGTTATGGTACGTGCAACGGTAATCAGTAAAAGTGACATGTATTATGCAATGCCCTTATATACTGTTAAAAAATAAAAGTGTATTTAAATGGAGTTTTAAAGTACACAAATGTAATCATAAATGTACTTAATTAATTGTTCATATGTGCGCCCCAGTTACTCAATATTGTATCTTGTTTTATTAAGCATTACTGTAAATATACGTACCTATTGTATTCAGCAATGAATTGGAGTAAATTTAATATTCTGTGTATGCCCGCGGTGACCGTCAAACATACATTTAGTATTTATTATAATGTCCATGATCCGTATTTCAGACCACAGAATATATCAGTACCTGTTACGTCATTCAATATGAAAATGTTATTCATTACCTCTAACATTTGATATCAGCATAATACTAAGCCTAAATCCAGTTTAAGTTTTTATAAAATTAAAAAAAAACAATTGATAAATAAACTAAGCAAATAAATCTATACCTATTATAACAAAACTTTTGCAATTTTGTACGAATTTAACCTTTGCAGCTGAATTGGCTTTGAGCTTGATAGGCCACACACTCCGGGGGGATCCCAACCATATACTGAGGCAAGCCCTAGACTGGAACCGTCAAGTAAACGTGGACGCCAAAGCAATCATGGTGGCGGACTGTCATTGACGAAGCGACAGACATCGGAAAGACCTGGAGTGAAATTAAGAGAGATGCTCAGGACCGATCGCGATGGAGATGCACTGTGGATACCCTCTGCCCCAGCTAGGGGATACAGGAACTTAACTTAAACTTTTTAAACAAAATATATAACAATATAGTTATTTATTTTAGGTTTAGTTTAGATTTAGGATAATGAATCTAGACATTTCATTTAATACAGTCTTTAAGACGCTATTAAACCTAGAATAAGAGTCCATCTCAGTAAATTAAGAGAATATAAATGAAAAAAAAATGCAAAATACACTGAATTAATTGACAGTATCGCACACATAGCTAGTACAGACCAAAGATATAGGAAACATACATATTATGGTTTTCTTTTTTATTGGTACACACTATGCCTGGTTTGGCACTAAATAATTTGTGCATCAAATATTATGTTTATACTAATTATATCTTTAATAATATAATAATAAGAGCTATAATACAAATCTATGTAGGTACTTCTGCGCGGGAAAAGTCGTAGGCTACTGACATAGGCTTTTCTTATAAATGGTTATACCAAAACATCGAGTTATCTTTAACTAACTTAGGTTTTTTAAAAAAAAATAACATAATAATAGGTGCCCGCAAGTATTCATAGAAAATTACCAAGTAAATAACTTTTCAATATGAATAACTTCCATTTGTATATTTTCATTGAAATTGATCCAATTTTAATTTTACTTGTACAAAACACGCCCACCCTCCTGTGAACATGATTTCAATAATATCAGGATCATGTTATGAATTATATTTTAGGACTTTCAATGAATAATAATTATTAATTACTCGGTGTTCTGCGAAAGGTTTGTTGAATTTGTAATAGTGTATTTGTAATAGAACTTTAATTTAGTAGGTTATGTTTTATTAATTATAAAACGTTTATCTTGATTCATAAGTGCTCTACAGTGGCATTTCATTATGGAATTAAAAAAAAAAACATTACATTACAGTGCAAAAGTAATTTATAGAATTTTTGCCTGTTTGTCTCTTTGGCTGTTTTATGTCGGAGCAAAATACGAAAACTTTTTATTATAATATTTAGTTAAAATGTTAACCACCTTATTTCACGCTAGATGTAATAATGAGTTGAATGCGGTCGGGGCCTGAGGTAAAGACTTGTTGACTTTGATTGTTGTTTTTAGATTGCTATTTTTACTGATCGATAGTTCATATTGATGGCCATTACTATCAATATTTTATCATTCTCAAATGCGATCAAAGAAAACAAGCTTATGTCAATGTGTACAGTCGTGTACGATAATATCCAAGCTAACATTTAGAGTTGCTGAAAGATCAAATTCATATCGGTCAACAATTAGCCTGACTAACCAACGCGAAAATGCTGATGTACTGACTAACGGCCGCTTTCATTGGTCATCCATAAGATGGATTGATTATATAGATCACCAAAACTTTCGATAGATTAAAATATTAACCAATAAAAATATGATTGAATATAGAATCTTATCTTTAAATATTATCACCACGATTCAATACTTTTCAGAATGACCACAAGATTCCTTTCTTAATTTCGTCGATGAATTCCAAAATAAATAGAAGAAAACCTCGTCTTAATGAGAAAGACGTCAACAAAAGACTGATTTTCTATTCGAAGTGTTCTCCATGAAGTGTAATAAAACACGAGCTCTTGGAAGTAATAAAGAATGGCTCTCCGTTGCTTTGTTCTTAATTGATTGTGAACCTCGCTTATCTGAAGAAAATAGAAGAATTTTACATTTTAAAGACTAGCCTTAAGGAGTTCAATAATTTATAAAGTATTTTTTAGTTATTTTTAAGTAATCACGATTGTCTATTAGAAAGACCAATATTTTGTTGTTAATATACTTGTAATAATACTCATTGTAAGTGTTTTTCATGCGGCATTAATGAACTTTAATTAAGATGAAAATCATTTTAGAAACAAAATGGAGACCTCTTAGTTGTAAGTACGTTTTTTCTTGGTATTCCAACGTTATTTTATTACAATTGATCGACGCTACATACGTAGATCGGTACCGGAGCAAAATTTTATTATTCTAATTGTAAGCTGAAAACTGTTTTTTTTTTTTTATGAAAATAAGGGGCGAGACGAGCAGGACGGTCAGCTGATGGTAATTGGGTAACTGATACGCCCTGACCATTACAATGCAGAGCCGCTAAGGATTCATTGAAAAAACCCAAAAATTCTGAGGGGCACTACAATGCGCTCGTCACCTTGAGACACAAGATGTCAAGTCTCATTTACCCAGTAATTTCATTAGATACGGCGCCCTTCAGACCAAAACAATGTTTGTACATTACTGCTTCACGGCAGAAATAGGCGCAATTGTGAGCCATGTCCAAGGGAGCCAATTAATTTCCACAAAATGAGCAACATAGACGCAATTAGCAACTCTCATTACGAGCTTATGTACTAATTATGTACTAATTATGTACAATAATTATCGTACTCGTAGTCATGTTGCAATTTAGATTTTAAATTTGTTCATTAACAAACGCGAAAAAAATATTTTTTAATTCGCCACTGCTTTGAGATCCTTACCAAAATCGATTTTTTCGTGTTGAAGTTTCATGAATTAGACTTTTATATATAATTCAAGTGTACGTTGTACGCACGAAGTTTTTTTTTAAACAAAACTAAATGAGCTCACTTGCCTGTCACATGGTCGATGTTTAAGATGAACATTAAAAATAAAATAAAAGGGTGTGCGTACAAAGCACACAATATATTGTCAGAAGTGAAGCTTCTTTAGAAAACTAATTTTTAAATCTCGTTTACATCAATTATCCTAATCTGTTCTCTAAACCAAATGTTTTTTGTCAATATTAGAAATTATTAGATGTACTACTTACTCGCGGCCGTGCGCTAAACCTGCACGATACAACGCTAGTAGGGAAGATGTTGAACTTTTACGCATCCGCGCGCTAAACCTGTGCGATACAAAGGTAGTGGAGAAGATGTTCTATATTTGTGCGGCCGCGCGCTGAACGTGTACGAAATAACTATAGTCGGGAAGATTTTCAACTTACTCGCGGCCGCGCGCTAAACCTGAATGATACAACTTTCTTGAATCAAAACGTCCCACATTTTCGTGGCCCTTTATTGGCACATATAGACATTGGTTTAAAAAAAGGATCTTAAATTCGTTCTCTGCACCCTCGAGAACCTCGGATACGATATTCATATTTTTGAAAACATAATTTTACGCGGCGGCCATCTTAGATTTAAAAAAAAGCCGCTAGTAGGGAAGCCCGAGAGTAAGAAATACTCTTCCTCAATAATTGGTGTCAATCGCTCTCTCCCTTGAACAAAAACCTCCTCCTCATGTTGAACAAAAACGTCCCACAGTTTCGTGACGCTCTATTGCATTTCATTCGTAAAAATTTTACCCTCATGCGTCTAAGACTATCACTTCAAAACACATATTGAGTGCTGTTCACACGTGGTAGAAGTGAAACCTTCAAAAATTGTGCATAAAATAATCGGGAAGAGGATAACTGTAGGTTTTAGCAATGATAATTGGGATAAAAAATTTGATAATTATTTTACATTTTATTAATATTATTTATAATACAAATAATTATATTTCATAGATGTATTCAGACTCAGTTTATATTTTCGATAAATGATATAAGAGGTATGGTAACTATAGTACCAAATAAATACTTTGGTCTTAATATTGTCCATATATCTTTGGAATACTGCTTCAAAATACTGTTTTCAAAACTTACATTACACCTCTAAGCTGCATATAAAGTCCTGGTACATGTTGCTAGGATGACACATGATACACCTTTGACATCACCGCTACCATATTTATGTTCTCTCCTGTTATTGGTGTCCATGGAGTAATAAATCGTGCGCATGACGTCAGAATATATAAAGGTATACTCGCGTCATACATAAGACAATCTCTTCTTCAACTATGATCACCTGGTACCAAAACAGTGTATAATGCTTCTCATTCTCCCGCCGGCTTTATCTTTTTATTTATCTTCTTCTATCGTTTCGCTTTTTCGTTTCTTCGAGTTTCAAATCACAACGATTCTAAAGAAGTTTCACTTAAAAATACTGTTTATGTATTTATTGGATGGCAAGCTATATGTAACTGAAAACAGTTTAAATGCTGTAGGCGTCAAATAACACATTGTTTAAGTATCTGTTGAATATGAATGAGCTACATAACATTTTCAGCGAGAGTACGTGAATATTCAGGCTTCACTTACTGATATTGTTGTAGTGAATGTACACATTATACTTATTTTGCCACAAGTCTGGCAAAATAAGTATAATGTGTACATTCACTAATCTAAAAAGTATCAAGTTTACGCTTATAATAGTGACAATGTAACATAACATTCAAATGGATAACGATTTTCAGGGTGCATTTATTTTTATGTAAATAAAAGATGTTAGAACATTTTTCTGGGAAAATTCACAAATAAGTGTATTTAATTAGCCAAACGTGAGAGATATGTTATATTATCTTTTGCGATCTTTTGAATTATTTCTGATACTTCCCTTTAAGAATAACATATTGATTAGTAAAATGAATAATAGAAAAATACGGGTTGTACTCCGGGAGTGCCGGCAGAAGTGAAAACTTGAACATTAATGTTGTGCATTTTTTAATATATTGTAATGGTTAGGGAATAATTTCTCACGAATTGCTTTATTTATCAGTATAAAAGTATAGTCTCTCAGAAAAATTTAATATCATGCATAATTTCAACGACTGTCTTACGAATTCTCGATCAGGTAACGTGTGCCGACGCGAGTCTAATATTTTTATACCCATCCCAAGAAAATCGCTTAACACGTCGCTAAAGAAGTAATCACTTCAAAAACAGACACAATTTTAGAAACGAGTGCGCCCTTGTCTACAGGATATCTTATTTCCTTCCGATGAGGAGGTCTCACGATCAATTAGGAACAAAGCAACGCTGGCCATTCTTTATTACAGTCAAGAGCTCTTATTTTCATTGCACACCATGCAGAAAAATCCGAATTGAAAATAATGCCTTTGTTGAATTTTTCTCATTATTAAATACTAGCTTTTTCCCGGTACTTCATCCGCGTGGAATTGTAACAATTCTAATTCAATTGGGCAACAAAATTAATTTTTTAGAAAACTTTGCAAATCATAAACATTCAAACTGTTGCGGCTAACTATAAATTATAAACTTCTTTATTTTTGTTTTTCCATCCTTTTCTAAAACATAAAAATTGAAACGGGTTTGATAATAGTTCATAAATACACAAATAAAGTTTCCCATGTGAAAATTTTTTATTTCTTAAAGTACTCCTGTTAGATACCTTTAAGCGTTCTTTTTTTACTTTCATCCCTTATTTCAACCCTACGCACGTGGAAAACTCAAAAACGCTAGACCAAATATTTATTTATTTCTTTGAGAATGACGAACTTCCAAACAAACATGATAAAAGGTAGCCTATGTCCTTTTCCAATATCTAGCCTATTTCAATACTACATTTCATCAAAACCATTTCAGTGGTTTAGACGTGATATAACAAACAAACTTACATTCCCATTTATAATATAAGTAGGGATTTTTATATTTTTCTTATTTGAAAACTGACTTGTAACGTTAATATCTACGCTTCTTCTGTAGCACAAATTTATTATTTCTACTAATTTCAATTGGCAAAACAATTTTAAGCAAATATAATAATATATTGAGTAGATTAAGTTTTTTTCATTAAGGGGAAAAAAATAAAAAAGTCATACTGCTTCTCACCGTTGACTGTATGGATTCAACGTAGAGGTACAAAAGAGGGCTGTTTATCGTCTGTGGGTCTTTATTTACCGTACTTTTATACCGGCCCCAGGATATTTGCTTACGAATGTCTTTTGCAAGTTCTGCTGTTCTTTTTGAACATTCTCATCTTTTATTCACTGAATAATAAAAATGTATCATAAGCAGAACCTTCCCAAAGGTTGGATATCTTTTACATTAATATTACTACAGTAATATTGTGGCGTACATAGCAATAAAATAAAATACTTAAATATATATGTCTTAGTGTGCGTCCTGAGTCATGGCGGATTGCAGAGCGGATTTAAAAGTCGCTGTCTGTTCTTAGTGCACGCGGAAAAGTTCATCAGCTTCGCGCGCATGTGTTGTGTTTATGTTAATTTGGTTTTAATAACTTCGTTATCCAAACTTATACGTTTAAAATATTAAGAAGGAGCTGTTTTTTTTACCGATGATATATTTTTTTTGTGAAAAAAATGAATGCACGAATATATATAGACTATAAAACAGTTTTAAATTTGTAACCAAAACGTTAGATTATATGAAGAATTAAGACGATAATCGGAGAAATTTTAGATATTATAAGATATTGAACAACATTTCTTTTGAAGCAAATTTTCACAGATAATTAATTAGTCCTACTGAAAAATTGTGACTTTAAGGTTACCTTTCTATTGGGATAAAGAACAATTAAAAATATCGAGTTAAATAAAAATAACATCATAACATAATATGTAAGGTAGTGTTCATAATCTTCAGCAGGAAAGTCGTTAATTTGCGACATTTCACTATCCGCGAGTACCTACAATAAAAATACGTAATATATTAACGAGCGCATCCGCTAGTAGAATGCGTCGTGAAATGTGTGCGCCCGCTCGCACTCCGGACACATTCATTCATTCCGCCTGAGCGGTGTGCCGCCACGCAGCCTTAGAAGAGTAAGTTTAAATTGGCAAAATTAAACATTTTGTTGCAAACTTTTAGATTTAGTTTTTTACAAAACCGCAAACAATACAGACGACATTGAACAGTCAAACTTAATTACTTTTTCATTACGTCGAATTTTGAACGTTGCTAACTAATTACCGTTACATGTTATGTTCCTGCTAATTATGTTGTAGCCAAAATAAAAATGACCCAAGTTTTGAATTAATTTATAAGGTCCAAAGAAGAATTTGCTCACCCCAGTTTACATTTATAAAGAGTGTCCAGGAAATCAGTCTTCTTTTTAGCAATAATGTGGTGTTTTTTGCTATGACTGATAAAGCCTAACCCAAGTAGATGGGCATTATACAAATATTCTCGTTGGCCTAATGGCCCAATTTGCTATACTGAGAGTCGATGCATTTTCACCATTAACACTATCAAAGGAAGGTGTCAATTAAGAAACTTAATGGCGAAATTTTGAAGTGAAAAGATCGCGGCGTTGAGGCCTTTTCTTGGGATGGGTACAAGGTATTATACTCGCGTCAGGAGACGTGACCTGATCGAAAATTCGTAAGACTGTCAGATAAACTTTTTAATGTAAAATAATTGTAATAGTTATTTTTTATGTTATATTAATTGTCATTCTTGTGTACGACAGCGCAATAAATGAATATTGAATTTAACCACATGAATGCTAGTACTTTTATACTGATAAATATATCGATTCGTGCGAAATTATTCCCTAACTATTCCAAAATATTCAAAAATACTCAAGTTTTCACTTCTGCCGAGACACCCGCAGAGCAACCCGTTTTTAAAGTGATAACATCTTTAGAAGCGTTGAGTAATAGTGTATAATAACAGTGACAATAATATCAATAACGCATCACATTACTGACCGGAGGCTAACGTAAGTATCGTACGTCACCTAAATGAGATTTAAGATGTAATTGAATAAAGAAGAATATCTATAATAATATAGCGTCCTGAAAAGAATAAATCTCTTAAAATACTTTTATATCGTCTTTTGTGGCTCCATGGCTCAGAATGACAGACAATATCCTAAAAACAACTTTGAGTTTATATAGTCCAAGTAGTCACATAAGCTTAAGCCATAATAATTCAAATTTCGTGGATTTCAGCATGGAATTAATCGAAAAAGAATTTTTGTTCTCAACCAACTCCATTAAAACGTCTCCATTCATGCATGTACAATATATTTTCAACAAAATTTAACTTATTGTCATGAAATTGAATACAATTACTGGCTTATCTACAATTATTATATTGTTAAATGTTTCGTTCCTTCAAATTATTTTTATTATATTTTATTAATCTACTAGTTTGCTACTACGGGAACCAAAAATTTCAAATGAATAATAAGTAAACAAAATCATTAGTCATGTTTCAGTACTTACCAGTCCTATTTCAGTTTGTTTTGTTGGGTCGCCTAAACTTATCAAAATTATTTTGATGAAGATGAATGAATGAATGATGAATAATCATCCAAAAAGTATCGGACTCAAATATCATATGCACAATCCAAAATTCTTAAGGTTATAGAAATACATTTAAATTAAATTGTCAGTGAAGCTATACTTGACTATTTTTTTCATTTCCAATCTCAGTTCACTTCTTGTTGAGTTGCCCAAATTGCTCAAAATAAATTTGATAATGGTGAATGAATGAATAATGAATGATCCATCAAAAAGAAATACAGGTTGCACTCTGGGAGTGCTGGCAGAAGTAAAACTTAAACAAAGAAATACAAGTATAACTATTGCTTTCGGGCGAGTCTTCGCTAATAGCAAAGCTTAATAAAAACCATGTAATTAAACTGTAAAAATATTCCACGGCTGAGATTCGATCCTTCGACCTCGCGGTGTTTCGGCTTCGCAATTACAATGATTCAACAACTGCTCCAATGACCGTATGATCATTAAGTTGGAATAGTCGAACTATATTTAGTTAGAAGAATAAATCTTTCATCCATAATTTCAACGACTGTCTTACGAATTTTCGATCAGGCCACATGTCCTGACGCGAGTTTAACATTTTATACCCATTTCAAGAATAGTGCTCAACGGTACTTATGAACTTTTCACCTCAATAATATTCTACTAACATATCATACTCTTAATCCATTATTCATATAGCTATAGTTACATAAAATTCTCAGTGAAACGATCCTTGAGTGTTTTTTCCTTCCTCCTCAGGTCAGTTTGTTTCAGATGTTGCCTAAATATGCCTAAGTGCGCCGAATAATAATAATAATAATAATATTGACACACTTTTTACAAAAATTATCTTGCCCCAAATTAAGCAGATGTAGCTACTAGGTTACAAGACAACGATATATTTAATACAATATACTTACTTAAACATACAAAAATTCATATAAACATACATAAATACATTTAAACATCCATGACTCGGAAACAAACATCCATATTCATCATATAAATGCTTGCACCTACCAGGATTCGAACCCGGGACCTCTAGCTTAGTAGGTAGGATCGCTAACCGCTCGGCTAAATGTTTTCACTTCAACGAGAATTATAATTAGGAATGTGATATATGCATATTCTAGTTATTATCATGGGAGGTAAAATAATTCAGTTATCATACATTAATTAGCAAAATTATATCGTAATTTGAGTCACCAATCACAGTTGGTTGCTCATTAGCGCAGAGCGAAATAATGGGATCGTAGTAGGTACATTACTTATACTTTTTTATTTGATGTTGTGATTTGTTGTTTAGCCTACAAAAGTATTTTAGAAAATGCAATCCATTGTTTTGGGGTATTTTTATTACAGGTCTTATTCAAGTCGTTTTTTTTCTTTAACGGTTTTTATATCTAATTGCTTTAATCAAAATAATTGATGTTTATTATTAGAAGAATGTGCAGCTTTAAGCGTTGATGACGTCATAATATATACGTAATGTTGACCCTCACCACGGAAAAATGATATTGAGGTTTCTATAAACATTTTTTTCTTAACTGAATAGTTTGCGCGAGAGACTCTTCCAAAGTGGTAAAGTGTGCCCCGCCCCCCTGTAACTTCTAAAATAAGAGAATGATAAAACTAAAAATTATATGTACAATATGTACATTAATTACCATGCAAAAATTTCTTTGAACGAGATCTAGTAAGTAGTTTTTTAATATATAAAAAAATACACTATTACTAAAATATCGATCAAAGTTGCAACGAATTACAAGAAAATTTATTGAATTAGGCGTTACATTGCGGAAATATATTTATACAAATGATTTAAGTTTTCTTTAGTGTTCATTCCGAGTTTCGCCAAAATCTGGTACGAGACAACACGTCCTGAGGATGCCTCGTGTAGAGGCGAAACACGTGTCGAATTGTTTTAAAAACAAATATGGGCGGAATTAACACTAAAGAAATCATTTGTAGAACTACAAGAACTTTTATATTCTGTTACTTGCTGCTACGGAACCCTTCATGGACCGACTCTCGCTTGGCCTTTTTAGAAGAATAAGCAGTTTTAAGCGTTGATGACGTCATATATAGGTTGTAACGTAGACTCTCACCACGAAGACCCGGTTCTATCCTCGCCCGCCACCAATAACGTAGGTACCAATGTGTTTTAAGTTTTCGAATTTATATATACGTAAAAGACATTTTATAAGGTCGGCAACGCTCTTATGAGTCCTGTTGTGTTACCATAAGAGAGTATGGTCTACGGAGATCACATACCGTCAGGTCACCCAAATTTTTGGTGATTTGCCATATTCTGCCATACAAAAAATTTCTTTTTTACTAAGATTTCGCAATAGTTGTATAACTGTGTGTATACCAATTGCCATTATAACAAAAAATAATCAAAATTAGGATTTAAATTCCAAAATGAGCACCAAGCAATTAAATATAAATGTTTATTTTATAAAAGAAGTATTTGAAACAGAAAGTCTCGAACGTGAGAGTACTTCAGCGCGTCTCTAGAAGCCGGGAGTTACTGCAAACCGTCAAGAAGAGAAAAGTTGAATATTTGGACCACGTCTTGATGCGACAGATACCAACTGCTCGAACTTATAATGATGGGCAAAGTAGAGGGCAAACGACGCGCTGGAAGAAGAAATAAGTACTATTTAAGCGCAAGATCGCGAAAAATCGTTGACGGCTAACCTCTAGTAGTGGAGAGGCACAAGATGAAGAAGATTTGAAAGAAGTACTACGGGATCCTTAGTGTGCGTGTTCAACTCGCACTTGATCGGTATTACCCTTCCATGATCGGCAAGTGCTCCCGCGCCGCGGGTTGCCATAGATCGGCGCCATTTTGGCGCGCGCAGCGTTCATTTTAGCGCATTGATTTTATGTGTATTAATAGTTTTCTTATAATTAGGATGATATGAGAGAATATATAAGAAAACTATTATTTGTCTGACTATTTTTGTTGTTATTTTTCATATAAATATTCTTTCAGTTCTGTTTATTCTGTGTATATTGGTAATTAAGTCTTATTGTGTAACGACTAATTATCTCTAATAAATATTAATAAAATAAATAAATTCAGATCCTTTTTTACATTTGTATTATTATAAAAAAATGTAATGAATGTGCAGCGTTTGTAGCAAGTGTAGTCATTTGTATTTATGAAATAAACATTTTGAGTAACTCCAAACAGTGACAGACAACAGATAATTATTGTATCGCATCTGATCGCGCGACGTCATGTCAAATATCAACGCTATGTTGGAACGCCGTGTGCAGCCACGCACCTGTGTACAATTCAACGCTTTCCGGCGCTGATACATATTATTTCCATTTGCTGTGAAATATTTGTATTTCATTATTATATATCTCACAAAATTTTCGCATCAATTTGCAATTTATAACGAACCAGCCTAAATATTCTTTCGTACAACACAGAGCTGCTCGAATAGTCGGGGATCTATTACTCTGTGAACGCTGCGTTGTGATCAATTCAAATTCAAATATTTTTATTCAAAATAGGATGTGACATCACTTATTGAAAGTCAAAAAACTACCACCCAATCCAAAATGAATCCTCAGGCCTGAGAAGAACGGGCCTAACAAACTCAGCGGCCTTATTTTTTCGTCAAAAAATATGCTTACAAAGTATCACTGTACAATTAAACTTATTATTTAATAGCCTGAGGGCGGTTGCTCCATTCCCAATCTGTAGTATCAGTAAGAAATTCATTTATGTTATAGTAACCTTGACCACACAAACGTTTCTTAACAATTCTTTTGTATAACGTAATACTTTTGTTTTGAACATTTTCTGGGATCCTGTTGTAAAAGCATATACACCGCCCCACAAAAGACTTGCTAACTCGACTTAGCCGAGTAGTAGGCATTATAAGCTTATGTCTGTTCCTGGTATTAACATTATGGTTATGACAGTTTCTAGCAAATTTACTTATGTGCCTATGAACATACATTACATTATCAAGAATATATTGAGAAGGAACAGTCAAGATGATAATTTCTTTGAATTTTGCTCTCAATGATTCCTTACGATGATGTTGCGAAGAACTTCTTTGACCTGATCCCTGACGACTGGTTTCACCTTTGCACGAACACCACAAACGGAAATATTATCTCAATATCTGGATATTTGAAATTCCCACAGCGCTGTTTCCAAGGAACATTATACTTTAGAATTAACTTCTGGCGCGGCGTTTGCAGAATGATACGACATCTTATGTTCAAAAAAAGTGTGTTCACTTAATAGGGCGGCAACACTCCTGTGATCCCTCTAGTGGTGCAAGAGTAAATCACTTCCTTGCAGTTGACCCGTACGCTAGTTCCTCTTTCTCTTCCAAAAATAAATCTTCAAATCCGATTCCGACCAGGCTGCATTCATATAAGAGTGTAAAAATTATGCTATTGAATCCTTCCATACCACAGAACAGTTCAAAGAGATTTTACCTGTTCTGTGTTTCATACCTATTTATACCTACATTTTAGGAGTAATCACTCCTAAAATGTAGGTATAAATAGGCATGAAAATATTAAACGTTAATTTTAAACACGAATGGAATTTGGACTCTTTTGGTTCACCACAAATTTTATATCCTTCGTAATACGATTGCTACAATTTTTAGAAGTAGTCATATTATGTATTGTTAATATAGGTTTAAGCAATGTTTTGTTGTACAAAAATGATGTTTTATTGCTCGCAATGAAGCTTTAGTTCGTGTTGTTGTTGGTTGTCAGAGTTTCATAAATAATCTGATATACAAAACGATAACAGCGAGCTTTCATCATGCAATCTATTCTCTTGCGAAGGAAAAAGTTTTGCAATAATTACTTCGTGGTACAAATTCCTTGTTTTCTATTTTTTTTCTTTATATACAAACAATGGATGAATCCCGTCTAGAGGTGGTTGAGTCAGTGAGTGAAGTTATAATTAGTACCAATAAATATCAATTACCTCTTCTCTTTTGTTTGTTTATAATCCAAGTCACAAGAGACAATAACTTCATTATTTTTAGTTTTTAATTTTGGTTTGTATAAATTGGAATTAGCGATTCTCAGTGTTTCATATGTGATTGTAAATGACTGTGTACAAATAAAGAAATATTGATTCTGATTTTTTGACCACCTCTCTTCTTATTCGCATTCTTCATTTCTGAAGGTCGTGTCCGTACTTTAGTACGTAGTTTTCGTAACGTTGGTAACTAAAGCCTTTCACTTCTTTCGGCCTTTCGTATTGCAGTCCTATGTAATATGCCAATGAGTGTCTCAATCTGGTTCGACCAGCGGCTGGGTGGTCGTCCGCGTGGACTTTTGCCCTAAACCTTGTCTTATCAATTACCTTAAGTGTGGTACTTATAAAATTTTGTGTTCGAGTTCGAAAGGGTTTTAATAAAGCACCCAAGTTCCATGTGTTTTTTGGCTTGCTACCGCATCCCAGATTTTGCTTAGTAACGGCTAAAAGTTCAAGTTATAAAACCCTCTATCCAAATACTAATTTAAACAAACTATAAGATGAGCTTCCTTGCGCAGTGTTTCCAGGACAATACAACGTGAGTACCAACAAAGAAAGCGCGTAGGCTCAGCCGAGCTAGTAACTCTTTTGAAAGGGCTAAATCTACAATAAGCTTTTACAACAAGAACCAAGAAAATGTTCAAAACAAATCAGGAAATTCAAAAGAATTGTTAAAAAACATTGGTGTGGTAAAGGTTACTACAACATAAATGACTTGCCAGATTGGGAATGGAGCGCTCTTAGGCTATTAAATAATAAGTTTTATTGTATGATATTCCATTGTAACCATATTTTTTGTGACAAAAAGAACCGCTGAGTTTCATGTGCCCGTTTTTATTCTTATTCTTCTTAGGTCTAAAAATAAGTATGCCTACTTTTTCGAATGGGTGGTAGTTTTTGAATTTCAATGAATGACATCAATTTTAAATAAAAGATAAGTACATCACAACGTAACACAGATTGTACAGAACTTTACACATTTTTATAAAATTAAATCTATATTGGGTTACTTCAGAATTGGAAAGCGAGCCACGAGCTTTGAAATTCAAATTATATTTCCCGTTCCTCGTTTTCCTTGTTGTATAATAATATTCTCGATAAAAAGGGATTATATTTACAGATGAAATTCTTATTCAATTATTTTGCGTAACGTTTAGATTTCTCTTATTTGATCCTACATCTAATATTCGTGGGATAACACATGAATTTTCACCTTATACACAATAAATGAAAATTTCAATTATAGTTACGCCAACATCTATTTTAGTGTTTGTCACGTGTTTTTTTATCTTTTTCAGTAATTTAGGAAATAAGATGGGAATCACTTGAGGTAATCGCTCCACCGCCAATCATGTTTATATTACATGATAACTAAAAACCTTCATTGTTATTATTTTTTTCATCCTGAATATAATATACTGATTGCTGTTCAGAAATTAACGGGATAAAAGCTGGAGTGTCTCAGGGAAGTGTATTAGGTCCGGTCCTGTACCTACTATACACAAATAACATTCTTGAAATAGAAAATAATGCTGTTGCGACCTTTGTTGATGATACTACTCTAATGAGCGTGGGTAGTAATCATAGAGCCGGAGAAAGTTTAAATAGCGGTAAACACAATAGAGAAGTGGACTTAAAATGCAGAATAAAACTTTAAGAAAGTAAATATATTCATGTTAATTTTAGTAATAAGAAACCAGATTCCAAGACAGTTTACATTAATAAGAAAATAGTACCATACGAAAATATAGCTACATATCTGGCCATGACTGCTGATACAAAGCACCGTTGGAAGTTTGACTTTAAGAAAAAAGAGAAGAATTAGAACTTCTTTTTATAAATTTGTCCTGGATTCTAGGGATATCAGGACAAAATTAAGTTTTATAATACAAGCAAGTACTTACGCCTGTATGGTCATTTGGGATCCAGCTGTGGGGCTGCACCAAACAAACAAATATTCAAAGCAGACAATGCTTTGAGAATTATATATTAAGGGTAATTGTGAACGCACCTTGGTACATTCGAAACAGCGATCTCTATCGGGGTCATTGAGTTTGTTGACAAAGTTATACAAAAATACAACAAACAAGACAACACTGATATAGTAAGAAGAATAAACTGAACAAAACCATTTCAGTTAGTGTAGTGCTAGTTGGTGAGTAGAAGAATAGTAAAAAATAGTGATATTATAAAAGACATATGTACAAACTGACTTACCCTTAATAGAGACATTAAGGGAATAGTTAATGGACACATTCTTAGTTTAGTCTATGTAGCAGTTGAAGTAGAATTATTATTAGCCTATTTAAGTGTAAAACAAGTGGAGCAACATTATTATAATTATATTATTAGCTAACCTGGAGGAAAACGACGTTTCTTTGTAAGAGAGAGAAATACTGTGGTTAAATGCTAACATAATTCACGAACAAACGGCGCTGGAAAACAAATAAAATGACAAATTTAGTGATTTATGAAAACAGTATCTCAGTGCAGTGCTTGCCAGGAATGGTCACCCAGCAAAGATCTGTGTCAGGTGAAATATAGCTTAAAATTCGCTTAATGACTCTGATGTGCTCTACAAACTCAGAAGTGAGTGGAGTCTACGTTACGGTTACAAATGCTAATGGTGTTTATCACTGACGCTGTAGAGAAAACTTATTTTGAACTTACCGTTGTAGGTACAACGTTACATCCATCGATGTATAATAATAGTTATAGATATACGATTCCATTCAAAATTTTAATTTTAAATCGTCCGCATTCATATAATAATTATGTATAATTATGCGAGGGGAAAATGAAACATGAATAATTCAGAACTATTCGAAAAGATCTATGACTTGTTATTTGATAAGATCCGAATAATATTAGCGATAGCTCATTAATTTCAGAATGACATCTAGAAAAATGCAGTTAAAGGATTTTAACTTCTTTGTAATAATACAATAAATGCTTAAGTACCACCACTTCTAAGACTCTGATATTCATAATTTCGTTTTTTGACCTTAATGAATCATGATTTTGGATTCCCAACGTCTGTACTCTGAATAAAATGATTCAACAAAACCAATGAAAGTTCTTTATAAGCGAAAATCCTCATTAAATTGCGAGGCACTGCGAGCTTTTACAAACGTGGCGAAATTATAATTAGTTCAGGCTCATGAATGTCTTTATGACTTAACAAGCTTGATGAGAAGCTTTATCAACATGTACCACACTACGTCCAATTAATGTTACCAGCTCTCATATTTTGTTAAGCAGAATAGACTGCAAGATCTCTTAGGATCTCAACAATAGCTATAATTTAGTTCGAAGAAAACTCCTCTGCAAAATCAATAAAGAAAAAAATTGCGTGCGTACAAAGTACACATGTCAGAAGTGAAAGTTGCATTGTGCATGAACCTCTAAACAGCATATGAAGTCCATGTTGCTAGGATGACACATGATTTAGACCGCTACGAAAGACATTACTATCACCGCTACCATATTTATGTTCTCCTGGTGTCTATGTGGTAATACGTCGTGCGCATGACGTCAGTGGGTATATAATATATATACTCGCGTCATACATAAGACAATCTCTTCTTCAATTATGATCGCCTGGTACCAAAACACTGTGTTAAATCTCTTTTACTGTGGCTTTAAATTATTTATAAAGACTGAGATCGTGTTATGTATTTTATCTCATTCTCTCTCCGACTGAATCCTATACATTTACCTGTTTGTCTCTCTATCATCTCGATTTCTCGTTTCATAAATCAAGTCCAAGTTTTCATAAAAACAAAGGGTAAGATTTAACCCATAATTATAAAATTATTTTTCAAGACTCGTCTCATTACAAACTTTCATTTATAGTACCTTAATTAATAGTAACTGGGGGAGTACTTAAAATAGTTTTTTAACATGAAATGATTATTAGATTATGAGAAAACTCGTGGTCATGAGGTTACGTGCGATATCGATGAGGAGATCCGTAGGAGAACCAAAGTTACCGACATAGTCCAAAAGATTGCGAAACTGAAGTGGCAGTGTGCAGGGCACATAGTTCGACGGACAGAGGCTGTTGGGGCAGTAAAGTCCTCGAATGGCGACCACATACCGGAAGACGCAGTGTTGGTAGGCCCCCCACAAGATGGACTGGCAGCGCAGGACCGATCGTCGTGGAAATCTTTGGGGGAGGCCTTTGTCCAGCAGTGGACGTCTTCCGGATGATGATGATGTTAATCTGATGATGATTAGTAGATTAATTACACGTTATTCGTTATCTTGAACTTTTGTTAGCATTCTAGAGAGGCTTTGATAGCACTTTGTATATAATACTTGCCCCTGGGACTCCCAAAAAATATACATCTTGACTGATACTCGCAGCAGCAAACACTACGTAAATAATATATAAAATATTTTGCGTTGACAATTTTAAAAATTTTGAGCAAGTTTGACAAACAAATAAAAGAACAAAGGCCATTGAACAAGTAAATAAAGTAATCATATGGGTTAACGAAGGGTTAACGTTAGGATGGACATGACGAAATAATTGATGTGACGAACATGTGACAAGATAAATAGATCCGTTGAAAATAACGGAAAATAAATTTTCAATTTCTCTAACCGACTTGATATAACGGACTATATGGTACTTCTTATTCATCCATAATGTTTTGAATACTTTAACAAAGTATAGGGTTTTTGGATTTACCTGTGATTTAGAACATAGTTAACTAAAATTACACTCTACGTAAGCCTCTTAGCTGTGATGAGAGATATTATCAACGCCTACTTTATTGCGGTCGAAGTCTATTTTAAGTTAAGTGTACTCAACTTGAATACCTTTAGCTCTACGTAACAAAATCCCTATTAATATTATAAATGTGAATGTAAGTTTGTTTGTTACGCTTTCACGCCTAAATAAACAAACCGACTTCAAAAACTGAAAAGTATCAAATAACTAAAAATTTAATTTAATACACCTCTTATGCAAACCTTTACCTTTAATATTAATAAAATACTATTATTTATATGTGCTTCCCAATGACGTTTTTTTATAGAATGTCATTGGCTACGTGCTACCTATTGATAAGTTTGAAGTCTGTGCCAAGCCCTAAATAAAATTAAACTTAATATTATAAACAGCTTACTTACTTAATTATTTAGGTTGTCTGGCCACGCGTGTCTGTCCGCTTGGTACTAGACGAAGCTATCCCGCTCAAAGTCACGCGTGGCGAGTGTCGGTGTCTTTATTACATTTGGCTTGGCACCGACTTCAAAGTTATCATTATTGTACCACATACAAATGATAATATTCTATTAATATTTAAGGTAAAGGTTTGCATAAGAGGTGTATTAAATTAAATTTTTAGTTATTTGATACTTTTCAGTTTTTGAAGTCGGTTTTTTTAATCGTAGTTTTATTTTTATTTTTTACGTTTTAGTGTCAGTTAATAATAATATATAATCAACCTGAATGAAAACTCCAAAAAAGAGCCGAACACAGAAAACAATTATGTCATCCAGGTAGACAAAAATTTTCATATAACTGTTCATAAAGTGAAAACTACAGGGCCTAAACTATTTGAAATTTTTATGGGACCAAGTGGTATCTATTTCGCATCGAACAAAAGAAGAATTACGTAAATTGGATCATAAATCTCAGAGTAATCGGTGTACATACATTAAAAAAACCGATCGAATTGATAACCTCCTCCTTTTTGAAGTCGGTTAAAATACTTACTGATGATATGTGATCCCAGTGTCTTTCTTATTTCATGTAGTATCATTTTAAATAGTTTTACTACACAACCCAGCAATAAAATTTTTAGCAAAGTTCAACAGAATATGTGGCATGTCAACGTCACACATTGTTCGAGACTGGCTCGAGTACGTCCACTTGGATACCGTAATCAGAATGGATGTTGTATTATTTGCCGCACTTTGCGACTACGCCAGCGGTATCTAGTTAAGGTAGAATTTAATTTATAACTTTTCCGATAATATTGTAGTGTCATCGATTCGTTTTTACTTACTCTTGTTTTCATATTGTTAAAAAGGCTCATAAAATCTCCAAAGTTAAGCAGTTTAGCTGCTCTACATTTTCAGCCTTTGTGACCCGCCACACGGAAATGAGTGAGTCGCAGGGGCCATATCGTCTCTACCACATTATCCATTTATATCTTGGTACACAAGAATCATTCTTTTGTTGCCCTTTTGCTATTATTTAAATTTTATAGCCTAGTTTAGAAGTTTATGGTGCCACAAGGAGGTTAAGGTTTTAGTCACGTATTGTATTGTTTTGAAAAGTATCCTTACCATAGATAAAAATATAATAAAATCATATCATAACTTTCTAGACGAGCTCTACTTTGACCTAATAGTAAGTACGTAGTACCTGCTTTATGCCGAGCCCAGTACAATGTCAACTATCAAAATTATTAAAAACCTCAAATTTTGAGCGGTAAGTTGTTAAGTTTTATTTTTTTTTCGTAATTTTAAAGTTATGGCTTTAAATGCAATGTTAATTGAGTTATTACAAAATATACTGGCCATAAATACTGTTATAATTAAAAATAAACAAAATGTTACATTTTAATTTGGTATCTGTCATTTTTACATGATTGTTCATTGAGTTTTCTCATTTGGGCGCCAATATATTTGTAGAATATTTTGCAATTCAAATTCAAATATTTTTATTCAAAATAGGATGTGACATCACTTACTACCACCTACCACCCATTCCAAAACACTAAAAGTATAAAAATAATTGCGTATTTTTATACAATCTAATTAATGTAGTCTAATTAATTTTATGTAGATGTAGTATTGTAAATATAGTTATTAGATTTGTTTTATTGATTTAGACGTTATTTGTGGATATCCATAATTATCCCCCCCTATTGTGCCCCCTACTAGGTTCTATCTAATTAATAAATCTAATTCTAGTTACGATTATTGTTATTTTTGTAGCCGGTGTCCTTCCGCCGCGACCCGCTCTCGCCTCTTGCTTCCTCACGACTCAAGCATATCTCACCCATAATTATGTAAGTATTACAAACCGATCTTGGATGACACCGACTCCAAAAATTACAATAATTGTAACTAGAATTAGATTAATTAATTAGACTGTATAAAAATACGCAATTCATTTTATACTTTTTAGTGCACATTATATCTATTGTTTTGGAATAGTGTTTTTGAAGTCTGTTGATTTTTTGTAATTTTATTTTTTATTTTATGATTTTTAGTGAATTACACTACGAAGGATGAAGTACAGATATACTCAATTTTTCAATGCAGCAATGAACGTATGTGCTTGGAAATTTTATTACAGACAGTTAGAAATTCTGCCACAGATCGCACCCTTACTATAAGTCGTTAAGGAGTCCCATTAATCATCATATTCGACTACGACAATTACTTGAACGTAACTATGTTAATTTGCTCCTAAGAATTGAAGAGTTCCGTTACTTTGTCATAGATTCCGTAATCAGAACATAACCAAACTATCTTTGAAGGATATCCTTTCCAATAAAAAAAGAATCAACGAAATCGGTTGGCGCGTTATAGAAAATTTAAAGAGTACTATTCTATAGTTCTTATTAAGTATATGTATGAAATAATAAATGAATGAATAACATTATGTTTTTGGCATTTTTATATCGGACACTATTCCATTCATAGTAAACGTATAAATTTGCATTAATTTATTTTTATTTAAATGGCTTTAGGTCGATTATCTCTTAGAAATAATTTTTGAATCTCGCAACAAGTTTGTTTAGTTTTTACAAAATTTCTTGAAAAATTTGGTTCAGTTATTTTAATAATATTTATTCATTTATATCAGGCAGGGCACATAGTTCGACGGGCAGACGGCCGTTGGGGCAGTAAAGTCCTCGAATGGCGACCGGAAGACGTAGTGTTGGTACTCCCCCCACAAGATGGACCGATCAGGTCGAGATCGCCGGAATAGGTTGGATGAGAGCAGCACAGGACCGATCATCGTGGCGATCTATGGGGGAGGTCTTTGTTCATCAGTGGACGTCTTCCGGCTGAAATGATGAATGATGATTTATTATTACTCAAACAAAAAATGTAAATTCTTTAACACCATTTAACATTTACGTTTCGGGCTGCATTACTTATATACATCTTCTCTTAATAGGGTCAAGTATTCCGAAGATTAGATTACAGGGAAAGGAGAATTTATAATAAATGAAAAGGGAATACAACTACGTTTCCTGATATCAAAACGGAATCCCAAGAGCAAAACCCGTACACACGATAATAATCGTTGAACTATTTCAAACTACCTGAACAGAACTTCTAGCAAGTTCTAATGACTGACTTTGAATACAGAAAATTCACTCTAGCTATAACCGTTTTTCTCTAAGTTAATATAACTAGCAGTTCTATAAAAATATTGTAGTGTATTTTATTTTATTTATTTATTTAGATTCACCAGTGGTAATTACAATAATACATTTATAATTATTATGATAATTTACAAGGGTCTTATTACTAAATGCATTACCTTGTATGGTGAATACCGCATGCTAAATTATGTGTGAAATAGTTACATAAAATAAGTATAAGTTATAAAACAACCATTCTATAATGTAATGAAATTAAATTAATAAAACAAATCAAGAATACTTATAAATTATTTATTTACAATACATTTTAGTGAATGATATTATTCGACGTATGGTTGTTGTACTTTTTATTTTTTCAAATCACATATAACTAAAAAATCATATCGGAATATTTAGTTTAGACCTAAACGTTCGTTCAATATGACTCAAAATAATAAAATTTTTTCTTCAAAAATGTAGAAATAAATGTTTTATCGGAATTTTTTTAGTCATCAATTATTATTAATTATCATTTATACGTTACGTTTAATTAGAAATTGCTCAAAGTCACTGGACTGTATTAACGCCTTAAGGCTGAGAACCGAGCCAACGACCTTGAGGAATCGAGCGGAGCTGGGTTTCCTCTCCATTCAAGATCGCCATAGTTTTAATTCGGAATTCAAAGTATTTTTAATTTATTGCAAACATAATACAATTTTCTTTGCCAAAATAACTATGTCATGTTAAATAGTAAACAGTGAATATTGTTTCATACAATTTTTATCTAGGCTCCAACAAACAACAAAATTTTTAGCGAGATCGAATGAATACTTGTTTAAAATAATCTAATGGCGTAATATATTTATAGTGAGACTAAATTATGATTAAAGCGTGTAGTGAAACTGTAACTCGAATAGTGATTTGACTGCAATTAAAAATCAATGAAGTAAATAAGAAATTAAATTACTTTTAAGATAAACTTTTTGTTTTTTTTTGGTGATAATCCTCACTTCCGGGATTAATTACACAAATTAAATTGAAAAACAAAATTTATGAACGATGCCGGACTCGAACCGTGCGAGCGCTCTTCCACTGAGCCAACCCTTCGAGTGACGTAAGGTTCATAAATCTGAATATGTCTTTATTCAATGCTCAGGTTGTGGCTTCATCTACAGGATCTACTTTACAGTTGATAACCTGCTCAACCCCAATATTTGCATATTAGGAAATTGTGTTATGTAGTCCCTCTTTCAAATCTAAACAATTTGTTACTTTTAAGTTTTTTCTGCAGTCATGAATTTCGAAATATTCACTACCGTCGAGTGTTGTCGGACACACTGTTTTTTTGTCGTAGTTCAGTTGTTGGTTGTATTTTTCTTAACGTTCTAAGGAGATAATGCATTTGTGACGAAATATATTTTTAGCTTGGGAGATAATACAAGCGGATCTTATTATGGATGTTTTCTTGAAACACTCCAGGCCTTTTTATAGTGCAGCCTTTGTACACTGTCACACGGAAATGAGAAAGGAAATTACGATCGTAAAGATTTACCACAAACTTTAACTTTTGACTTTACTTCGTTCTTTCAATGTCATACATTATGTACAGTAAAGATTTACATGTGGAATAAGGAATAAGGGGTTTTGTTTTGTTAGTTCTAGAATACATACATATACAAAAATAATATACTATGTAGAATTGTGCACCCTCGGAAACTAAGAATAGAATTAAGATATTCTGGCTTAACTTAAGGAGCTAGGATACGGAATTCTTCCCTACCGACACTATTCCAAGTACTTAGCAGTCTTTTTCAAGCTTCACAAGGCGTGATTACCCTAGTCCTGATTATTGGGAAGTAGGTATTAAGGAATTGAAAAAAAACTATATTTATATTAGCAATTATTTCGCCATAGTTTTGTAGTGAATACTTCTATAGCGGCGTTGAGCACTTTTCTTGGGATGGCTATAAGATGTTGAACTCGCGTCAGGACGTGGCCTGATCGAAAAGACAGTCATTGGAATTATGGATGAAAGATTTATACTTCTAACTAATTATAGTTCGGCTATTTCAACCTAATTATCATACGGTCATTGGACCAGTGGTTGAATCATTGTGATTGCGAAACCGAAACACCGTGAGGTCGAGAGATCGAATCTCAGCCCTGAAATATTTTTACAGTTAAGTTGAATTATTTGGTTTTTAAGCTTTATCATGGCGAAGACTTTTCCTAAGGCGATTATTATACTTAATTTCTTTGTTCTCATTGTCGATTGTATTATTGTAAATAAGAGTAAGGACTTTGCCATTTAATAAATATACCTAAGAATCTGCGATCAATACTGTATGCAATGATGGTGAAATATCGACACCTAATTACGTTTCTCAAAGAGCTAAGAGACGTCGTGATGATATAGATATTTGAAGTGAATACTTGTACTAAGTGGCGTTGAGCAATTTCCTTGGGATAGCTGATTGAATTTTCGCAAGTCAGTCGTTGAAATTATGGATGAAAGTTGATTTTTCTGACAGATAAACTTTTTAATGTAAAATAATTGTAATAGTTCTGAAGCATTAAAGTTTTTATGTAATATTAATTATAATTTTTGTGTACTACTACGCATTAAATGAATATTGTATTGAACCACATAAATGCTTGTACTTTTATATTGATAAATAAAGAAATTCGTGCGAATTTATTTCCTAACCATTCCAAAATATTCAAAAGTACACAACGTTAATGTTCAAGTTTTCACTTCTGCCGGCACTCCCGGATCTCAACCCGTAATTTTTTTTTCGTTACTAACACAGTGGATGGAGTTTAATGAAGAAAATATAAAAGAGAAAACATAATATACAAATGCTTCTAAACTTAGTTCAACAATTCAAATCAGTTAATACTACGATTGTTGTGCAGAATGATTTGTAACTCACACAAATTATTTTACATTATAATTTAGTAATATCCGGACGACCGAGCCTTGCTCGGATTTTTAAGAATGTACAAAACTTGAACAAAAAAAAACTAATAGGACTTCTGGATTCTAACCGGGGTCTTCTGCTTTCCGGATCACCCAATGTCCCATCTGAGCTATAATAGTATTGTATATAGTGGCGAAATTTACCTTTGTATTCTAATGTTATTGTAGCTGTTTCTCATTGAAACATGGATAAAACCATTTTTTTTTTAAATTGAAACCTAGCTAGATCGATTTATCACCCCCGAAATCCCCTGCATACTTAATTTTATGAAAATCGTTGGAGCCGTTTCCGAGATTCAGATTATATATATACAAGAATTGCTCGTTTAAAGATATAAGATAGATTAAGCTTAATTAATTATTGCTTCATGAACATTGAACTGTATATTATTTGCCATCACTGATTCATTGATATTATCGTTATATGGCTTTGTTTAATTTGTAAATTTTTTTTTTACCGATTGCCTCAAGATCTGTTTTCGTATATTTTTTCAAAGTAAACATTATTTATAACAACAGCTCTTGTAATATATCCGCGCCATATCTTACCTTATATCCATCCTTCGCTCACCTAAGCCTTATCCATCTATACGACCAACTTAATCTAGTGGACGGTGGCCAGAGACGAGGACAGTTCGTCCGCGGCACCCCGTGATTGAACACACCGCCGTCTATTTGCGTTGACACACGCCAGACTCTGTTAATACAGTTGTTCGCTGCCCAATGAAGTGATTACTTTTGCAATCGATTACAATATTATGACTATAGTAAATACCCTTTGTATTAATATTATGCCTTAAAGTATTTATAGAATAGTAATTATAACCTTACATGTAGTTTTTTTTAGAATTGCTCAATTTTGTATAGTTTAAGTAATTGATGTAAAGCAGTCAGGGAACATAGAAACAGTAATACATAATATATCAAATTCTAATTCTAATTCTAATTCAACTATATACAATTATAACTTTTTGATTTCAAATTATTATAAATCTCATAATTATTTAAAAACTCTAACACTGCAGAATAAATAATTTAAACCCGAGCAAGACATTATATACCCTTCGCCACCCCCCTCTTCTCTCCTCACCCCTCCACCACTAGCCTCACGCTTCACATCGCTACACTAGCGCCACCACCCCGACACCCGCTCCTCACGTCACTTTACTCGTTACAATGAATTAAATTGTTACATAAGTTTTATAAATATTCAACTTAAATATGAGAATTTAGAACAAACAAATGAAATAGTTACGTAACTTTAACTGAAAACATAATAGGAATAAAATTTGTAATTCAATTTTCAATTTATATTCAGCTGCTTCAAATTTTAAATTAACATTTTAAAGTTACGGCGTAATTTAAATGAAAAAGTAATTAGGTTTGTATAAAAAGCTACGTTCGACATCAAAAGTTGAGCATCAATTTAGTTTTTCACTGTAGCTTTAAACGTAAAAAGACAATTGATGTATTATGAATTAATCTGGAAGGTACACTGCTCGCTGGTATAATAAATTACAAAGAAACTTGTAATTTAACTAATGTTAAAAATTATATTATTATGAAAAAACTTTTATAAAGATTCCAACTATTTAGAAGAATGAAAGTAGCAGCTGAAAGCTGTAATTATGTAATTATTGACGATTCAAAATAACTATTACAAAATCCTATTGAATTATTAAGAAAGATCTTGGATTTTAATAGTTTTCTTTTACGTATAATAGAGATAAATTAAAGTTCGCGATAAAACGCTATATATAACACATATATGTGTCATTTATTTTCTCAACATTGGTTTCGACACTCCACCGTTACTAAATTCGCGATTATGAAATTCATCTATATCTATATTCAACTCTATCCTTTGTTTAAATCGTTGGGGAGTTAATTTAACCAACGAGATGATGAAATAGATGTGTATTCAGTTGCTACGCGTGGATATTTTCTATTTACTTATTTTTTATTTTATAAGAAAACTTACAAAATATATATAATAATTATTAATTATCCAATTACTGTAACATAATTCACTCGATAATTCCAATTACTGTTACATAATCTATTTATTTATTTTGATTAAAACGGTTACAACACCAATTACAATAATCAAGTACATTAAACTATAAATGTTAGACGCTATTATGCGAGGACTCACAAAGTTAGAGCAGCACCTGCACCAACACTTCAAGTCTATTAGTAAATAAATCACAATCAGGGCGGGCTTCTACGAGGTGATTAAACAATTTCAAGACTCGCGGCACGGGCGCCGCAGTGCGTGCTACCGTGCAACACGCGGGTACCGTCAGCAGACGGAGATTTCTACAACGAATATAATTGTCAGGTGTATACAATCGAATCAGCTCATTATGAATATCAGGGGCATCTATTAAGCCCCGGCTAACTTTCAGCAAGGTAGTTGCCTGGTCGAGAGCCCGTCTGGTTTCCAGAGTGTTGTATCCAAGGCAACCAGTTCTATGAAGTTTATTTGAAATAATTAAAAATATCATTATTTTGCATTTTGTAAATTGTGACAGGGGATTCAAGTTCCTTCTTCATAAGAGTTGTGAGATAAATTTATATGGAGTGCACCGATTTCTGTTTTAAGGGCATACATTAGAAATAGCTTGTAACTGCATTGGCGTGGCTTGACCATGTTCTTTTCAACTCCATGGCATTTATAAAAATATAGATAGAGGTAAGTGTTCAAAATTATCTAAATCAATTTAATAATTAATAATTTCAATGAAGTGACAATATTTGTTATAGTAGTATAAGTAAATTACAGTAGAATAACAAACTCATGTCAACTTCAAATTAGGCTTTGTTTAGTTTGTAAATCAGTAAAAATTTCGCCTCAAGATCTGCTTTCGTGTTTTTGCCAAAGAAAACATTTGAAAACTTGAAACTTCTAGGATTATCTAACTAATTAAACCAACTATAAATTTTAATTGTAAATATTGTGTCCAGCGAAAAAAAGAAAGTTCTCTTTATTTGCCTCGGTAATATATGCCGATCACCGATAGCAGAAGGAGTATTTAGGAAAGTTGTAAACGATTTGAATAAAGGTAATCTATGAGATATTGATAGTACTACAATAGGAGGATGGGTTTTTAGGGAATCCTCCTGACTGGCGTGCATTAGATACTATGAAAAACACAATGTCCCATATGATAACACAGCTGTCTAGATAACAAGAGATGATTTTAACTATTATGACTACATATTTGGTATGGACGAAGAAAACAAGAAGTCACTTAATTCTAAGGCAGCAAAAGGTTCAAAAGCTAAGCTTTTATTATTTGGTAACTTTGATCCAGAGGGAGACAGGATAATAAGGGATCCATACTATGACAGTGACTCTGCTGGTTTTGAACAAGTGTTCTTGGAACAGATAGAAAAGGGAAATAAAGGGTCTAAAGCTTTTTTCTATAACAGTATATGTATTAGAAAAATAAAAGAATGCACTTATTAAAATGTGTGTGTATTAGACGTTGTTCTGTTCATAAAAACTAAAATACAGTTTTTTAATGAATTTGTCAATCTTAGAATAAGAATCGGTCATAACATCAAGAATTATTTCGTAAAATATGCTCACTGTTGGTCTAATGAAATTGTTTCACAACTGAACTGTCAAACCAAGCGTCAATAAACTCTCATAGAAAATATGTCCGTATAAAACAAATATTAGAAATAAAAATAATTTTGGGTCCCGAATCAAAATAAAAACTATCCTATCTCTCAAGTTGGACTTAACTGCATTCCATGAAGTAATTCCCATAAAACTCAGGACACTGGATTTATATATATATATATAGATTAGACAGATTTGATTTTGTGAAGTATCAATTATTATTATATCTTTATATAAAAATATAATAATAATTGATACTTCACAAAATCAAATCTGTCTAATCTATATATATATATATAAAAATATAATAATAATTGATACTTCTCAAAATCAAATCTGCAGACCACATAACAAGAAATTTTACCGCATTTATGGAAGGTGGGACCTTAAGTAGCTAATTAGTTATAAAACGAGTTTAAAGAATAGTCAGTAACAACTTTACGCTTGTTGAGAGACAAACTCATGAAATTCAGTATACTTTCTACTGCAAGCAGGGCAAATTATTTATTAAAAGCGGCCGCTATGTCAGATGATTTATTATGCAGCTTAATTTATACTCACTAAATTATGTTCGTGTTTATTTGTATTCTATGAATAGTCAACAAAGCTATTTTGCTATCAATTAAGAAATAGATGTTTGTTGAATATAATAATAATGATGGCGATTTTTCATAAAGTAATCAATGCCGACCGATATTAAAAGCGGGCCCCATTGTCGGGCCCCAATTTAATACATTCCCGACATAATCCTTTCCAACCACGAAATGTGAGTGGAATCAGGAATCAGGAATCAGAATATAAGATTCAATAAAATCTCGAGGATCACATTGAATCGTCACAAAATAAATTGTTGTAAGAATACAAAATAAATTATTCTAATATACAAAAATACAAAGTTCTATCAATAATTATACTATAGTGGGAAGAGTTCGGCGAGTGAACAGCTGATTTTTGCGTGGAGGACCCGCCAATGCCGTGCAGGCGAGCACGTGGCGAATTCTGCATGTAATACTTATGTTAACGCACTTATTAATAACATTAAAATAATTATGTATATCCGCAAAAAAATGCCAAAGTCAATAATTATTTTAGGAGGCAGAAACCGTTCCATACAATCTTGGGCCTAAATGAATAAACATAAGTATGGTCATCTCTTGAGGATATTGTCCATCGAGGTCCTGAATTAAATGAGAGTTGGTAAAAGTTACGTTATTATGTAGTTATTGATAATTTGTTGGGTAGTAGTAGCAGGTAGCAGTAGCAGTAAGGAATGACTACAGGGACATGACTACAGATCTTCCGTCTGCTAATGGTGCACGCCATAGACAGTTCGATTCAGGCAGGCAACGCGAGACACGTGCCGCGTTATCTGTCCTCCTTCGAATACTTATTACCTGCGTTCTCGCACTATCTGCTCAGGCCACCTGGGCTAGCTATTGTTATCGCGCGCTATTGTTCGGGACTCTTTGAGTCTCGCATCTGCTACGTTCCTTCGCAGAACGAAGCTTAGTTATTATCAGTGTTAATTACCCGGTTTACGATCGTGTTAGTTAGCACCTGTGCTGTGTTTTGCGATTCTGCACGCTAATCGTGTATGTTTGTGAGTTGCAGTTCGTGCCGTTTGTGTCTTCTCCGCGGGGGCCTGCACAGCGTGCATCGGGGTTCCAGCCCAGCCAGTCAACATCGAGTAAAGCTAAGTCTTAGGCTTAATTACCATTATTAATTTCTTTTAATTTTGCTATATCATATTATTATTAATATTATTTTATTAATGTACAAGTGTCCAACTTAACTATAGTTGTCCACTTAATCATTATATTCCCCCTCTGCCTGACTCGGGCAGCGGGGTTTGTTACCTTTAAATTAACATAAACCAACATTCTATGAACCATGGCTTCACCAATGGTTCTTGACGAGTGATCCCTCAAGGCCCTCATGGCTCAATTGGTACCGCTCATAGCGGATCAGATAAATAAGGTGGCAGCCGCCACCAAAACCAAAAATTACGCCTCGGCATCCGATAAGTCGTCGGATGAAGAATCGGAAATGGAAGTCGGAAGCATTTCTGACGCGGGCTCCGCCGACTCGGTTAAACCGAGGAAAATGATTTTAAGGTTAGCTCGTCCGCCTGTTCTACAGGCATATTTTAACGCCCAGGCGACCCCTAAGGTCCCGGTAGGTACTCTCGACCGCACGGAAGCCCCTCAGGCCTCCAGTGCTTCACCGGCCCAACCGGATACCGCTCTTCCGTCGAGAGCAGAGAGTGTCGCGTCGGACACGGATGGCTTCACCACCGTGAGCCGTAAAAAGAAGCGGACAAAGGAAGCGTCTAGCGCTCCTTCCTCCCCGCCGCCCGCAAAACGCGCTTCGCGCGACCATCCGCTAGCCGTGCGGCCCCCGCCTCTTTTCATAAGCGACAGGGCCCAGTGGCTTGCAGTACGCAGAGCGATACCCCCATCGCTTCAATACACGGCCAAGGCCTATACCAGCTCTATTAAGATAGAGCTGAAGACAATTGCGGACCACCGCTCTTTAACATCTATACTCAGGGAGCTACGTGTTGGCTTCCACACGTACGCCCTCCCTGAGGACAAAAAACTGCGGGTCGTTCTTAGGAACATCCCAAAGTAACTCGACATTAAAGAGATCCACGCTGACCTCAAAGAGCAGGGCTACCCTGTGAATGAAGTCCAACGCATGCACAAACGAATTGATAGGTCGCCGCTGAACCTGGTGCTGGTCGTTCTCGACCTCACTAAGGAGGGCAAGGCGATATTCAATCTAAAGGCCGTGTGCTCTCTACACGGCATCAAAGTGGAGGCTCCGCACAAAAGCTGCGGTCCAGGGCAGTGCCATCGCTGCCAGTTATACGGCCACTCTGCCCGCAACTGCGAGGAGAAACCGCGCTGCGTCAAGTGTCTTGGCAACCATTGAACTCCTGAGTGCACCCGCCCTACAGTGTGCGCGGAGCCTCCGGCATGCGTGCTCTGTGGTGCCGAAGGACACCCTGCAAACTACCGCGGGTGTCCCAAGGCACCCAAACCGAAGTGCAAGGGTCCGCCTAGGCTGCGTCAGGCCCAGGGGCCGAACAAGAAGCCAGAGGCCTTCATTCCGGCCCCACCGCCCAAGACGAACGCCTGGGAAAAGTCTCCTATCAAGGAGACAGCACCAGCGCCTACCACGGCCCCCGCGCCCCTCCAGCCACCGCTAGCGTCCCGCCCGGCGGCGTCGGTCCCGCGACCGAGGCCATCGGCGCCCGCGTCCACGTCAACAAGCAACCAAGGCGGCAGCGCCTTTGCCTTCATGTTTGAGCTTTCAGAGCTGTTTGACATTGACGAAATCACAGCCCTGGCCAGCAGGCTCGAGGCTGTCCGGGACGACCCGCCGTCGCTTCTGCAAGTTATGGCAGACAACGCCAAAATATTCCGTGCCCTCACCGATATAGGGCGAAAGTATAAAAACATTCGCGATGCCTAATTACGTAAGCGGACGGGTTAAACCACATACGCTCCGTATAGCGTATTTTAACGCCCAAGGCCTTAAGCCTCAACTAGACTTGGTGAAGGAGTTCGCTCACGAACATCAATTAGACCTATTCTTAGTGCAAGAGACATTTCTAAAACCACGTATACGCGATCCGCGTATCGCAAATTATTACTTAGTCAGAAATGATCGCACCACCCGTATGGGCGGTGCCCTCATTTATTTTAAAAGGTCTCTACACTGTATACCTATAGATCCTCCGGTCCTCACTAACATCGAGGCCTCTGCCATCCGAGTCAGTATGGCGAATCACCAGCCGATCACTGTTATTTCAGCTTATCTTCCGCCTAACAAACAAGTATTAGACGCAGATATAGAAGCATTACTCGGCCACGGGGCCGCAGTCATAGTGGGCGGCGATCTTAACGCCAAACACTCCAGCTGGAACCACAAATAAAAACGGAATCTTATTAGATTCGCTGACAGACACGCTGAACTTTTCAGTAATAGCACCCGACGAACCAACACTTTATCCGGATAACATCGCGCACCGACCCGACATTCTAGACGTTGCGTTACTTAAAAACGTAACGCTCAATGTAAATTCAATCGAGGTTTTTCACGAATTAGAGTCAGACCACCGGCGAAATCAGTGATCGACTGGCAACGGCTGGAAAAGGATCTCGAGTCTATCAAGTCCGACGACCTTGACCTTATACCGGACGTCATCGACTCGATCGACACGGCTCACAGTGCTATCTCTCATGTGACGTCACATATACAGAATAGGATCAAGGCCTGCTCCAGGCAGGTTCCGACGATGCAACCGCATCGCCTAAACCTGCCTCCAGAGGTCAGGAACTTACTCACACAGAAGCACAGAGCCACTAGACTTTACGATAGGTATCCGTCGGTCGAGAATAGGCGCCACCTCCGCTACCTACAGCGGGTGGTACGGGAACGTATCGCGGAACTCTTGCTCGTTGGGACCGCTTGCTCGGCAACGTTAAGCCATCACATGTGGCTTTCTGGAAGCTGCCTCGCGCGTTAAAACAGGAGCCGCCCACTGTCATGCCTCCTTTGGACAGACCGGGACTGCAGCCGGCGCTCGATGACGATGAGAAGGCTGAATGCCTCGCCGATAGTCTCGAGAGTCAGTCTTCTCCAAATGCAGCAGCCGACCCGACACACGTTGACGAAGTTGATCGTGAAGTTGAACGTCGCTCCGCTCTGAGCCCTTCAGGCGATGTAATAAAACCCACCTCTTACGAAGAGGTGAAGCTAATCATTAAGGAGCTTCACTCCAAGAAGGCCCCGGGGCCCGACACTATAAACAATAGGGTTCTTAAAATCCTACCCTCGACTCTTATTACTTTATTGGTTACCATTTTTAATATTCTATTGTCTAATAGCGCGTTCGCCGAACAATGGAAGGATTCCATTGTTATCGGTATCCCAAAACCCAATAAACCTAAAGCTAATCCGAGTAGCTATAGGCCAATTAGCTTAATTAACTCGATCGGGAAACTTTACGAAAGATTAATTCTCGCGCGTCTTAATCATTACATCGCGGAGCTCAACCTGATACCCGACATACAGTTCGGATTCAGAACCGCTCACTCGTGTCCCCAGCAGGCTCACCAACTCACCCAGTACATTCTCGTATTCGGCATTCGACAAGGTATGTCACAACGGCTTAGTATTCAAGCTGTATCAACTGGGAGTGCCAGACAGGCTCGTGCGCATCATACGAGCCTACCTTACTGATCGCTCCTTCCGATATCGAGTAGAGGGCACCCTTTCCTCACCCAGACCCATTAGGTCTGGCGTGCCACAGGGTTCAGTCGTCTCTCCCACTCTTTTCTCGCTCTTCACGAGCGACATTCCCAAGTTTCCGAGTGTCCAGCTCGCTCAGTACTCTGACGATACGGCACTCTACTTTGGCTCCGCTCTATTGAACCGCTCAACCTTGAGCAGGAACATCAAAGTGCTTCAAGCCGCCGTCGATGAACTAGGCAACGGGTTCAGAAAATGGCGGATTGAAGTGAACCCCACCAAGAGTGCAGCGGTACTCTTCGGTAACGCGAATAGCATCCGCGCTAAAAAACGACCGACCGACGTCATTAAATTGTATGAAACACCCATACCGTGGGTGAAGGATTACAAATACTTAGGAGTCACGTTCAACAGCAATATGAACTTCAAGAAACATATTGATACGGTATGCAATAGAGCCCGATTTGTCCTCAGTCGCCTTTATCCACTTGTGTGTGGGCGAAGCAAACTTCCGCTCAAACACAAAGTGACGCTGTACAAAACCATCGTACGGCCCATACTGTCATACGCAAGCGTCATTTTCGCGCAAACCCGACCGAGCTACTTACGTCGTTTGCAAGTAGTTCAAAATAAATTCACGCTGATGGCAACCGGAGCCCCGTGGTTCATCCGAAACGAGGACCTTCACCGCGACTCTCGAGATCTCGCGACGCTTCTTTGACAAGGCGCCTAACCATCCCAACATCTTGGTTTGGAAGGCATGCGGGTACACCCCCCTTCACAATAGTCTCAACCCAATAAGACGTCCCAGACACGTAACGGTAGACCCGGATGACGACATCACCATCGCGAACGCGACACCCACACAAACACCGACACAGACACGCACAAACCGCCTTCGCAGGCGTAGGCGCGGTCAACCACCGCAAACCACTTGCACTCGTCGCTCTGACGATGGCCAGCGGCCCGCACCCTAGATACACCACACATTGTTTTGATACCCGACGAGACGTTAGTCCTCGTCCTGTAATTGCTTCACTACACTCACTCACACACGGGCTGACTGACGGACTGACATACACCACTTACACAATCACAAACACACTCCACAAACAGACACAAACACAAACATAAATGCACACAAACATTTACACTACGTACATATATACAAACACACATACATACAATCATAAACACATACATACACACTTACATACATTACACAAAACATCACCACACTCGCCGGCGAGTGTGTTCTTATCACCTTTTCATCTTTCATCTTCATTTTCATTCTCTCTCCTTCCCACAAGCGCACAGCCGGTCTGAGGTTCGAGTCTCTTTAGGAGACGCCCCGCGACTGTTGTTGCGTAGTCTTTGCGGCCTCCACGGCCCACGTCCTACTTCGCTGTGAAAGCCAGGGCTGCTAACAGCACAGAGGAGGTTTTAGTCGGTATGGGGTGTCCGCTTACGCGGCCACTCGAGTCCGACATATTACGCCCCGTTCCGGGGCGTAAATACGTGACCGTATTTCCTCCTCTCAAAAAAAAAAAAAAACACGCCATACTGCAAGCATGTTTTTATCAACCAAGTGTCTCCTGCTTAGCATATTGCAATGATATACTTGCATTTAAACTCGTGTCTTCTATCGAGTCAAAATGTCAGGGAATGGGGTAAAATGAACCTTGTCCAATTTAACCCCCAGAACACTCAAATTTCCGCGTTTACCACTAACAAAACCCCATTTGTCGTATAACCGCTCTTTGAGAACGCTTCACTTAATGCCTCGCCTAGTATAGGAATACTGGGTCTCGTAATCTCCATTGTAGTCTTATTTTCATCACGCCAAGTGCGTTGCGTATAGACGTCGCTTCACTGTGTTTCTTCTATCGCATTTATCACGGGGAGTGTTCCGAAGAGCTGATTCCTGCCGCCAAATTCCACTTTCACATGACCCGCTACAAATTAGAATATCATCCCCACCATCTGGATGAGTGGCGTTCCTCCATAGTGCGGTTTTCAAGAAACTTTCTTCCACGTACCACAAAGCTATGAAAAAGCTTCCTCGTTCGGTGTTTTCGAGACGATACGACATGGGTACTTTCAAAAGAAGCGCGTACACCTTCCTTAAAAGCCAGCAACGCTCCTGAGATTCCTCTGGTGTTGCAAGAGAATGTGGGTTGCGGTGATCACTTAACATCAGGTGACCCGTACGCTCACTTGTCCTCCTTTTCCATAAAAAATCCATCCTCGCTACATTACTAATCCCTCATTCTTTCCTCTATAAATAATATTAGTGTAGTTAAGACTCAAACTTTATTTAGTCTTTGTTATATTTCGCTATTTTGTCACTATGAAACCCTCGGGAACGAATCAGACTGGGCGTTGTTCGCTTTTTTCTTAAGTATAAATTTAAAACTCATTACTCAGCTTAATGTATGCTTACAACAATTTTATTTTATTTCAAAGGGTGGCTCACATCCGTCAAAACAAATACATAATATATGTACCTGTTTACATATGGGCTATTGAAAAGCCTCCACAATTGGAATTAAATAGTTTTTTAACGTTTTAACAAATGCTTAAACTAATTAAAGGCATTACTGTAGGTATCATAAGTATTTTTGCAATTTAAATTGACTTAAAGTATACACATATTATATAGTCATTATATTATTATTTATTTATTATTATTTCTGTGACCTGTAAATAATATTGTATAATATGTTTCTTAACTAGTAACTTAGTAAGATAGTAAGATTGAAAAGTTTAAATTAGTTATTCAACTTTATGTTAGAGTATGATTTAATTTAAATAGATATATTTAATGAAAGCTACTAACCGATACCTATGTTATAAACAATAATATTTATTATGATGATCTTTTTTTTTTGTCTTTTCTATTTTAATTGTTACTAAGCACATAAATTTTATTTTTTGTTTATATAGATGTACGTGTTTATCTCTCTCTCATATAATTTATCTGTGGCTAATGTAGTTGGATTCACAATTAATTAAGGTTTATATGCATAAGTTATAGTTAAATATTATTATTGTGTTACTGTTTATTGGTCCTAATAAAGTAAATAAATTAACACTACCTAAACTGGAACAAAAAGATCTATTTCGGATGATTTTAGTTTGTTAAAATTATTCGAAGTTCGTGGTAAAAAGGAGAGTGATATATAGTTTCTGCGCATGAGTGGAATATGGAGCTGATTCTTTTTTCTAGAATGTTGGTACGTTATATTGAGGTTTAGTTTAGACTAGCTGACCCGGCAAACGTTGTTTTGCCATATAAATTATTTTTAGAGTAAGACCGTTTCTTGGACATTGCAACATTACTTTATTTTTCTAAAATCAAAGGATTTTTCTAAAATAAACGTAGCCTAAGTTACTCCTTATTACATCAGCTATCTGTCAATAAAAATCCCGTAAAAATCGGTCCAGCCATTTCAGAGATTAGCCGGAACAAACAGACAGACAGACAGAACAAAATTATAAAAAATGTTATTTTGGTGTATGTACCGTGTTATTCATATATACATGTAATAAAAAACGGTTATTTCAATATTACAAACAGACACTCCAATTTTATATATATGTATAGACTAGCTGACCCAGCAAACGTGGTATTGCCATATAAAGTAATAATTAAAAAATCAATAATTACAATTTTTGTGGTATAAAAATAGATGACAACCGAGTCTCAGACCTACCAAATATTAAATCGTACATAAAATCTACCAACTATAGGTAGTTAAAATTATGTTTGTTTTTTACCGTCAGAGAAAGTTAGTAAGATATTCTTAGTTATTCGTTAAAAATACTTTTTAGTTATTTTTGTTTAAAACTATTTTTTTAATTTGATTTCTGAACGACGGATGACAGATCAAAGGAAAAACAAATTTGTTGTTTTTATTTAATTCCGAGCATTTTCATATTTATTCACCTTTTAAACCTCTGGTCTTCCACAAATAATTCAAGATCAAAATTAGCCAAATCGGTCCAGCCGTTCTCGAGTTTTAGCGAGACTAACGAACAGCAATTCATTTTTATATATATAGATAACAAGGTTGGACTGTCTATCTTACACTGAGCAATTTTCATAATCGTCGTAATATCAGCAATGTATCTACGGAGTGTTAATGGTAGGAGATGAAAACGACTACACCTAGTTTTGTAATCTGTTTTGGGAATTCTAAGCTTATAATTTAAAAATCTAATATTCTTTTTCTGTATTTGTTCAATTCTTTTACTGTGTATCAAATATACCGGATTCCAGATTTGACTAGCATACCATAAATGACTACGAACATAAGAGATTTACTACTTCAGCTAAAGTTTGAACGTGAAAAAATGAATAGGTTTCCTGTTATTGATGGTAAACAAAATTGATCCAATCTGTATGCAAAAGAACAAGAGTATTAACGGGAGTGAATCCGCAGCCGAGTGCGGTTAGTGAGGTCGACGGACCGAGGGTTGATTAGCTCTGTTTTGTTGATTTCGTTTGAGTTACACTGAATACAACTTCCCAGTCATTTGTTCTCTTTAGAACTATTATATATTCAAACTAGCTGACCCGGCAAACGTTATTTTGCCTCATAAATTATTTTTAGTTTGACCGTTTCTTGCACATTGCAACAGTTACTTTATTTTTCTGAAATAAACGTTGCCTATATTACTCCTTATTACATCAGCTACCTGCCAATAAAAGATTAGCCGGAACAAACAGATAGACAGACAGAAAAAAATTGTAAATCAAAATATTTTGGTGTATGTACATGTATATATTATATTCATATACATGTAGTAAAAAATGGTTATTTCAATATTACAAACAGACACTCTATTTTATTTATATGTAAGTATAGATAACAAGTTTACTTGTATTTAATAGTTTGTAATTATTACCTACTTACATGTTTTGAATTCTAAAGTTGGAAAAAGAATGTCTTCAAGACGAAAGGATTAAAAATTTGAAGCGATGTTATAGTAATATAAATTAGATTTATATTTAAAAAGGTCATTGAATTGTGTCTTGAAATGCCTTGGGGGCATTAATATAAAGTGAGGAAAATAGGCAAGTTTAGATAAATATAACTTTGAGGTAAATTTTAATAAATTATATTAAGAATTGGTCTCCGCTGCGCTCCAACTAGAACGCCCTACTTAAGACTTTTAAGTTTTACAAAAGGTTGTCGGAATACGTAATATTATTTAAATTAGTAATTCATTATAAAACATACAAATATTAATTATATAGAAAAAAACAAAACAAAACAAAAGCATACACATTTAGGTGCACAGAGATTATATGAAGAACATTACAAACTAAATAATTTACAAATACCCTCAATATTAACACTAGAAGTATTTTTGCTTTTTATACAGAGTGATTATTTTATTAACAAACAATATAACACTACAAGATGTAACAATAATAGTCGGCTATGCTAGAGTGCGTCCGCAGTGCTATCCTGGATGGGCATGATCTCATTTCACGTCACTTTAGTTCTTCCTAATAACTTTCGCTTCTGAAATGACCACAGGTAAAATGAAAGTTGGAGAATCCATCAAGAATGATTAGAATTCCTTCTGACTGTCTCTGGAACATACTTTATTATTTATATGTTACGGTCTTAGCTCTAGAGTGGAATACGCAAAATAGAAGCATTCATATTAATTATTTAACTTAATACGTAGTATCCTTTCCTAGTCTGTGAATTAACTGAAGAATGAATAAATGCACCAATGAATTGTTGGAAAATAATGAATAAAATAAACTTAAATCCGAGACCATTTCGCTATATCTGTGCTATAAAAGCTACGCAAAAAGCATTAAATTCAAATTTAGCATAATCTTTCAAATTAATTTATAACTTTTATTTTTTATATGAGAGGGGGCTAACGGGCAAGAGGAGGCAAACGGGATGGGGAGAGGTGAGGCAACCGCCCATGGACATCCACAACAACAGGTGTGTCAAGAAATGCGTTGCCGGCCTTTAAGGTGGGAGTATGCTTTTTTCTTGAAGGTCCCTAAGTCGTATCTGTTCGGGAAGACCGATGCTGGTAGTAACTACTAACTCAGTTGATTCCACAAAGTGGCTGTGCGAGGCAAGAAATTTCGGACAAAACGCGCGATTGTGGAATGCCAGACGTCTACGTGATGCGGATGGTACTTTGCACGTAATGTCCGGTGGTGGAATTCGGCCGCTGGAATCAACCCGAACAGCTCCTCTGAGCACTCCCCGTGATAAATGCGGTAGAAGATGCAGAGAGAACCCACATCTTTACGCAATGCTAGAGAATCAAGCCGATCGGAGATGACTTGATCGTCGATGATTCGAGCCGCTCTTCGTTGTATGCGGTCAAATGGAAGAAGCTGGTACTGGGGAGCACCCGCCCAGAGGTGAGAACAGTACTCCATGTGAGGCCGATTATAATTATAGTTGAATAAATTTCAATACTAAAAATACCAAATATTATTTTACAATATAAAAGCTAAAGCATGCAAACACAGGGGTCTAGGCTCCGAATATGATCCTATGGGGCAGTAGTGCTATAAGGCTTTTTAAGGAAATGACAAAAAGGTTAGTCGACATCACAGGACACTGAAGAGCTAGCAGCTACCTCGGACAAAGTATTAGTCTAACTATTCAAATTCAAATTCAAATATTTTTATTCAAAATAGGATGTGACATCACTTATTGAAAGTCAAAAACTACCACCCATTCCAAAATGAATGCCTCAGACCTGAGAAGAATGGGCGCAACAAACTCAGCGGGCTTTTTTTTCATCGAATAAATATGTTTACAAAGTAATATTGTACAATTAAACTTATTTTTTAATAGCCTGAGGGCGGTCACTCCATTCCCAATATGTGGTATTATTAAGAAAGTCATTTATGTTATAGTAACCTTTACCACACAAACGTTTTTTAACAATTATTTTGAATAACTTAATACTTTGTTTTGAACATTTTCTGGGATCTTGTTGTAAAAGTATATACATCGCCCCACAAAAGACTTACTAACTCGACTTAGCCGAGTAGTAGGCATCATAAGTTTATGTCTGTTCCTGGTTTTTAGCTTTAGGTTCATTGTTCTTGTATATATTTTTATATGAGTAATGTAGTACTACTGTTACATTTTGTTCACTATCCTCATCTTTTCTGAAAGTTTTATTTAATCCTGTTGATGTGTTTTTTTTTATGACACTAAGGGACGAGACGAGCAGTACGTTCAGCTGATGGAAATTGATACGCTCTGCCCATTACAATGCAGTACCGATCAGGATTCTTGAGAAACCCAAAAATTCTGAGCGGCACTTCAATTGCGCTCGTCACCTTGAGACATAAGATGCTAAGTCTCAAATGACCAGTAATTTTACTAGCTATGGCGCCCTTCCGATCGAAACACAGTAATGCTTACACATTACTGCTTCACGGCAGATATATACTCCGTTATGGTACCCAAAATGTAGCCGGCATCCTGTGCAAAGGAGCCTCCCACTGGTAAAGTTTTGTTTGTTGAATGTTTATTATTAAATGTCTTTTAAAATAAAAAAAATATTTTTCCAATGTCGTACATGTGTAGTCTATGTAGGTTAATCGGATTACATCCTGTGAGTGGCGCAGCGATGTTCTACGTGAATTTTTACTGAGATCTGCCTCACTGTAGCCAGCAGTTAGAGCATTGGCGTTATCGACATATTAATTCCCTTGGCAAAAAAAGGCATACAAGGCATTTATTTTCTCAAAATTGATTCCTTTAGAATTCTTTTTGATGTCATTTCTAATATACTAAGATACTACTACCGCTTCGGAAACAAATGGCGCTCTGAGAGAGTAGAAGCGGCGCAAGAAACTCTCCCAGCATTCATTTTTTGCGCTCTTTTCAATAAAAATATACAATATTGTGCAGTCATTACTATCGCTATAAAACAATCATCTGGTCCCAGCCTGTCCGATCACTTAGATATTCAGCTGTGGATTAGTAGGACTTACGACAGAGCCATTTTTTAATAAAACATTTAAATTTATTTATAGATAGGTAATGCCTAAACAGGGGCCGGGACTTTATTATAAAAGTGTATACATTTACCCTTAAAGGATGTATCTTACGAAGCCTACTAGAATTAGTTACATGCAAACCCTTATTTCTAGTGTTATAATAATAAAAATCACTATTAAAAGCAAAAAGGTGACGATTTTTGTGAACGTATATTAAATTTTCATAAATGTACTGACAATGAACACTCATTTTATTTATTTATTTAATTTTTTCTTTGAGAGACTGTCTATAACCAAGCTGATATATAGCAGCATTGTATTGGATAGCAAAGCTTATCTCAGCCACAATGTAATAAGATTAAGATATTTAAGCCCTTCTCCCTGACGGATGAGCACGTACTTCGCAACAAATGTTTTAATAAACAGATTACGAAAATTTTAGAATTCAGGAATAATTATTATTCCAATAATACAATAAATTGTTTGAAAATTAATTGATTTAGAGTTTGTGTAAGTGCGCTGGACGATAGCGTTTTGCAGATTAGCTTCTGGAGATGCCTCGTGTAGAAGCAAAATACGTGTTGCAGTGATTTAGTAAAATATCAAACGAAAATAGTAAGAATAGTAGCAGTTATAATATTTTTTTAAATTTATAACATGTTAATTCTGAAATATATATAAGAGATTTGCACCATTGACTAACCTAGACAAGACTTGAAATAAAAAAAACTACGTTTAAAAAAACTGACTTCAAGATCTGAAAAGTAGCAGATAACTAAATTTTTGATTTAATACACCTTTTCCATTAATATTAATAAAATGCTATTACTTATACGTGCTACCTATTGATAGGTTTTGAGTCGGTGACAATCCCTAAATAAAATAAAACTTAATATTATAAACAGCTTACTTACTGTAATTATTTAGGTTGTCTGGCCACGCGAGTCTCTCCGCTTGGGTTGTTTTGTTCTAGACGAAGTTATCCCGCTCAAAATCACGCGTGGCGAGTGTAGGTACCTACTATTACATTTGGCTTTCATTATTTTACTAACCCTATACTTGGCAGAGAAAAAAATCTTTGTTTATCAAAATTTTATATGGCGTAAACTTTGTATCGAAAAGATGCTTAGAAAAATACAGAAAAAAATCCGATGTGAGTAGTTTTAAAAAAAACATATGTATCCTGTGGGATACAGTGCCAAGAGTCCCTTATAATATGTTATGATTTCAATGTATCTCTGAAGATACAAAGCCAGATTACCTATGACTTCATTGATAACTTGGTTAGAAAAATAACTAAAAAGATTGCATTTTTAATCAAAAATTACTTCGTTTTGTTCGTATATAAAAAAATATACCAATAAAAATAAACAGTAATACAAAAGCTTCTCTGAGAAACAATATGACAAAATGAGATTTCCTCAGGTATGCTTGCTATGGAAATTAAACAAACAATTTCTGACGGACAGAAGGCATAGTCTGATACTGCACTTGATGCACATGACCTTGGTCTGCCCTTTTATGCAAAGTTTGCATCGACCCTTGAGCCCAAATGTCGGAAAATGATTATATCGATCGAATCATCTGTCGTAGTATTTGGCCTTGCAGTACGAGGTTTGTCAGATTTGTTTGATAGTTATTGTAATCCCAGAAATCAGTAGCCTTTGTATTACATGATTATATAGTAAATCCAGCCATTACTTACGAACATAGCAAACAAGATCTGTGAAAATATTGGCAAGTGCCACCTACGAATTTTTATTGCAGTTCAGTAGAGGGCAAGCAACATGTTCGCAAGATCTACACCTCCCATGTGCGATTTGTAAAGCCTGATGATTTCAGGACAGCAGACCAGCAGGCCAACACATATTTTGCAGCAACGGTGACAACTTTATCATGCCATTTTACAAAGCATACCTTATTTTTATTGAACACGACTCGAGAGTATGAGCCTGGTCCTTTTTTTTTCTTTAGAGCTTTGTCGGTTAAAAGCTTCTTCTCCGCACCACGTAATCGTAATTCACAATTCCCACACGAAAATTAATTGCATTATTTTTTTTTTACCAACTTGCTTTACAAAATAAGGGAGCGACCGATCGTTTGAGTTGAATATAAATTACTTTGTTCTGTTATCATATTCAGGTTATCATCGAGGAGATAATGGAAATATTCTAGTGGCGTTTTAATACTGTTCGTAGTTGGTAACTATTTATTATGTATTTCAGTCTCGTGTTCAAATTTCTTGATTACTCAATAGAAATTTAATTGCTTTCTTTGTGTGGGTGAACCTACTACTGTTGGTGGTGGTGGCTCAGGTATTTCAGGTACTATTCGGCTAATCCTAGATAAAAGATCTAGGTTTGACAAAATTCAAGTAGGCAGTTGGTGACGGAGGAATGGCGAAAGAAGAGAATCTTGAGCTGAAGAGTCCATGGAAATGGTTCCAATAAGGGGTTGTGCTGGTTCTGAAGGGCCGGAATTGGATATCGTTTGCACTTTTCCAAGGTCACATTCATCATCAGAAAGTAAGTGAAGATTTTGAAGCGAAGAAAGAAGCAAAGGAACCGGTGAAGATTCATAACTGAAGAGCTTTTGAAAAGTAATATTGTCAAATACACAATCAGACTCCGAATTTTCCACTTATTTGATGATTGATTGGGTTCTGGAACCAAAGCAAATATTTTACTGCCCATTGAAAGCATATACAACTTATGGGTTTGACAGTGTGCAAGTGTAGATACAGGAAGATTCTATAAAATTTCTTAGAAAAGTTGGCAGTGTGTACCACGAGATACACCCAAAATAAACACAAAACTGTTGGACACTTGGTAATGTGCACGGCGAGATACATCCATTTAATGTGAATAAAACCACCCACCACATAATAATTTATACTGAAAATTATTTAATTTTGTAGAAATACAATTATATTTTATAATTTAACAAAAACATGCATAAAATAACCATAAATACCCTAATCACATAAGAAACAATGAATACTTTAGACAATGCGGAACTAGTTTAGAATTGATTCGTAAGTCCAAGATTACTGCTCCAGCTAAATTCATGAAAATGTTCAAGGTACCAAAAAATAAAATAAAATGGGGATACTATGGCTTCTTACTATTCCTTAAAACTTCCCAGAACATTGGCCAATAAAATGAGCCAAATTTAAATTTTAGCTTTGGACGTCAACTTCTCGGCCACCCTGTATATTGTTATTATTAGTTATTTTGAATGAATTTGTAGCTAGATATTCCTTCAAAACAACCTAAATCAAACAAAGTTTCTGGCTGAAAGTGAATACGTAATCCCTTTAGCTTAATTATTATGTTCTGTGAGGTTTTGATAAGGATATGAGGCGTTTATTTCTGATAGACACAACGTTTTATAAATCCATGACGATATTAAACTTTACCCGCAATTTTGTTATTTAATTGAAACTGATTACGTAGAATAAACAACAGATTAACTTATAAGGAAAATTTACAAAATTGGATGTTTAGGGCAGTATTAAACAAAGGTAGTTTAATATTGCCGTGAAAATTTTATGATTTAATTTAGGTGTACACATTTTTGATGTATGAATGTAGTCATATCAATGCATTAACAGTATGGAACGAGGCTATTTTCATAGTTTAGTTTAAAGTGTGAGTTTCTTTAGAATATCACAGTATAAGATAAAATGTCTAATTAAATAAGCGACGAAACTTAGATTAAGGATTGGTCTCCGCTGCGCTCCAACTAGTCCGCAGGCGTAGTCGCCAAGTGCGGCAACTGATACTACGCTCAAGTGGTCGTACTCGAGCCGTTTTTTTTCGAGAGGAGGAAAATACATTTACGTAATGAAGACCCCGAAGCGGGGCCCATATGTCGGGCTCGGGTGTAAACATCCCCTACCGACTCAATAAATATGCTTATAATTGAAACTAAAATACTGGGTTGCGTAGTAAACTTTGTTAAAAAAGACATCGGAATCACATATCGTAAGTAATTATTTTTTATTTTATTAATTTCAATGCAAAATAACACAAAGCGTAAGTTACAAAATTTTAAAGATGCAATTGAGTGTCAAGATGCCGCTATTTAGAACGTTATTTAGACGTAAATTTGTGGGTTGCCAGCAAGATATAATAAGAATATTGATACGATTATACAATGAAAAATGTTGGCGCGTAATTAATAGTTGAAATATAAATAAACAAGCGCTAAATAGGCTATAGACAAAGTAGACAACGTTAAGACACACCCAGATTTGTTTCTATTCGCCCGGTTTATTCGGTTGTAAAGAAATAATTTTACAGATAGTAATGACGTCCGGTTTTATAAATTTATAATTATATATTATTAATACAAATGTATATATAATTGTACGTTATATTTACGGTATTCAAATTCAAATATTTTTATTCAAAATGGGATTTAAAATCACTTAAATTATACACTGGAGAGAAGTCTATTTGCCAATCCTTCTATTTGGGGGCCCCATTGTAAATTGGAATGAATGCCAAGAAATATAGTAGACTAGCTGACCCGGCAAACGTTGTTTTGCCGTATTAATTATTTTTAGTGTTCGACCGTTTTTTCTCAGACTTTTTAAGCAGACAGCCACGACCACGAAAGAGTTATAATTTTTTCGAGTTACTATAATATAGATAGGGGAGTCGTTATACCCGGGTATTAATCAGTGTCATATCCCACTTCCTACTTCTGTTGACATCCTCTTATCCTCTGATAAGCCTTGTGTATAATATAAACTTCTTTCCTCATTTATCCTATTAAATGATATTAAACTGTAAATAAGTAGTATAAGTAATAAGTATTCCATTATATATTATTTTCTATCCTTTCCTGATCCTATCAAAAATTTCGTTAGTTATTTTCTATTTTTTTCTAAGTAAATAGGTTTCCTCCGTTTTTAAAAGAAATAAAGGAAAACTTGACAATGGCTCAATCGCTTAGCGCGCAGAGCCAATAAACCACGAAGAAGAAGAATATAGATAGGACTCGCAAAAAATGTGACTTTCTTTTAGCTATTAGCTCCTACCTATAGATAAGAAAAATTTTAAAATCATTTTAGTAGGTCCAGAGATTACCATTATTAGAAAGTATTTTACTTATTCGTCAACATTTCAATGTTTTTATATTATTTTGCTATTGGGAACGAGGACAAATCCCACAAATAAAAAATCATAAAAATCAGTCCAGCTGTTCTCCAGATATAAGTGTTGGAACAACTGTGTAACGTATGTAAATTGGAACTCCACGCCTCTTCCGTAGACGTTGCGCATCACGCCAAGCAGCAAATGCAGTTTCCACTTTAAAGCACTCGAAGCCAGTGGATCCATTAAACATGCAAATATACAAAAATCATTTAAATCTATTTCATAAAATGGAATTAAACCGTAAATACCATGTAGCTTAACATCGTGTCATGTTCCGTTATGTTCTCTTGCCGTCGAATTTGACAAAATGTCCCATCCCTGTCTAGCAAATGTAAAGATCTCACCAACTATGTCACCGATATACAGATTCATAGCCAAGGGACATCCGCCAGTGGTCTTCCATCGCTTGAGCCTGGCTGTATCATGCGAATACTTTGCAATGCATCACATGACATCACACGCTGTATAAAAGTAAAGTAACCTACCGATGTAATCTTATAAAAATAAAGCTTCTTTCTGTACGTTTCCCCCCCCCCCCCCCCCCCCCCCAAAAAAAAACCCTTTAAAACTATTGCAATACATACAATACATAAATTTGAATTAAGGATACAACAAATATTTGTCCAAATAATGAAGTGTAAAAGACAAAAATCACCTACTTTAAATACCAGATGCTATAAAAGCACTTACTATCAAATGTGCCGTAGAAATAACAATTTTTTGTAGCATTATTTAATATAAATATTTTCATTAAACATTAGTATGTATATTTGTAACTCCTGTCATTTTTGAGGAGCAAGCATGAATAGCTTGCAGATTGCAGATTTCTTTTCTACTTACTTCACACTTCTTTTATATTTTGTCAATTCACTTATTATTGTAAAGTTTCATCAAAATCTATTCTGTAGTTTTTGCGTTAAAGAAGTTCAAACATACATCCATACATCCAGACATACAAACTTTCACATTTATGATATTAGTAGGATTCCACCGGGTTTATTGTATTTTGAAGTGCCTAAACACCTAAAGTGACCTTCTTCACCCAGTCTCTATTGTATGTATTGCAAAATCGATTCGGATTCAATGCCTGAGACGCCTTCGGTGATAATAAATAAATGTTATAAACATGTAAATTTTACTGATATAGCTCTTTTGCTCCAAAATATGAAAGCATTGTTTAGAACTAAATCCTTTACCAAAGTGTTCATTTGCATTGAGATCTGCGCTGAATATAACATGTGCCTGACCCCGGGGGAACGGAGATGCCGACGTATTCATATTGTCTCTAATACATACTCCGCTCCGCAAAATATATCAGTGGCTACTCCGTCATCGAATATGTAATGTTAACATTTCGTCTGCATTCATTATACGTTTGGGATGTATTCATATATATTTATTTACGTTACAATACATTATTTAATATTCTCAAGTAAACAGAAATTTGTAATAGTATTTTCAATGTACCATCGATATACTGTTTTCTTCAACTAACCAACTCCAAAGAAGAAGGAGGTTCTCAATTCGTCGGTATGTTTTTTTTATGTTTGTACAGAACTTTCGACTGGGTGAACCGATTTTGATAATTCTTTTTAAAAGCTAGTAACTAAAAACTAATTTTTATTTGAAAGTTAGTGCTTCCTATATGGCTCCATTGCAGTTTAGATCTAATAAAAAAATATTAGTCGGTGTAAGCCAAGGAAGGTTTGTAGCTACATACATAGTTATAGGTGAGATATGCTTGAGACCCTCGCGCTACTTGAGGAGGCAAGGAGCGTAATTGTTTTGGAATAGTGTTTTTGAAGTCAGTAGTGTTTTTTGTTATTTTTTTTTAATTAAAGTCGTTTGATCATTATTGTTTTTTTGGTATATATTATTTATATAGTATTGATATGCTTACGACGTTTTTATTATTTGTTATAACTATAAGAAATTATTATACATATATAACGACTAGCTGAACCAACAGATGTTGTTCTGTGCATAATAAATAAAAATCTGTTTTTTTATGAATACGATCTATATTATGCATAGAACGTCATTGCTCCCTGTTGTTAACTATAATGAAATTGATTTACAGCAGAACTGTCAAACCGGGCGTCATTAAATTCTCTCATAGAAAAGATGTCCATACAAAACAAATATTGGAACTAAAAATCATTATGAGTCCCAAATCGAAATAAAAACTATCCTATCTCTCAAGTTGGACTAAACTGCACTCGATGAAGTAATCCCCATTAAAATCCGTTCATTAGTTTAGGAGTCCATCGCGGACAAACAACGTGTCACGTAATTTATATATATTAAGATATTCGATTATCGTTCATCGATAATTTACAGTATACAGTACGACATTTATTTATCTCTTCAATCTAAGCTGTTCCGCACATTAACAGGCCAACCCACGAATAAAGGCTGTTGTATCAACCGTTTAGTTTAATTAGAATTGTAATTACGTATTACGAAGCTAGATGTGTGTGTGTGTGTGTTTATTTTGATAATTAATTTCCTAGTAATGTTTATTGAGCATGTAGCTCTGTTTAAAGCTTCTATGTTGTGTTCTCTTTGTTTCTTTCTCTTATTATTTACATTTAAGTGTTTAAACAAAAATTGTATTTTAATTTATAATATATATCATGTATTCATTAACCTTATATCAACACATAATTCATATTGTAATTCGTAAACTTCTTCTAATATTATGTGTAGATACTGGATTATAATCAGAATAAGGATATATTAACATATTGTATTATGACACCACAGCATTTCAGATATTATTGAAACTCAAATAACGAAGTTTTCATTTCAGAAGTCATTCATATATTTCCTAGGATTTATCCCTGAGGCACGCCCATCCGTGTAACAGCTTCTGATAAACGTTCATTATAAATTACTATGTTTTGGGATCTATTAGCTAAGTATGAAGTAATAAGATCAAGTGATTTGCTTCTTATTCTATAAAAATTGAACTTACGGATAAGGGTAGAATGGTCTACGCAATCAAATGCTTTCGAAAGATCACAGAATATTCCTACAGATTCTGATCTCTTCCAAGATTTGCCGAATTAACGCTATACCGGCATCAGATTGCTTAGAATTTAAGATGTTGAGAAACGGTTTAAGAATTGACCAGACAGAAATGACCAGGAAACAAATTATAAAAATTATTCATATAACAATATTCTTTCAATCATAAAAATCTTATAATTTTAGTTATAGTTGTAATGCAGCGTATAAGTGCGATAACAAATTTTTAAAATTGACTCAGACTTAATCTTGCAATATCAGCCCAGCGGGCCTACCATCAACTCTTATTGCGATTCAATTGACAACCTAAAATGAATTGCTTTGCTATTTCGTACCACGACGTGATTAGAGCTATCTAATTTAGGTTGTCGTTAAATCCACTGATTAAATCGCAATGATGTCAATTGAATGTCAAAACTGATATCAACTGAATCGCAAACTGATTTAGTTCGTTCATTCATTCGTACCATGAGGTGTTATTTGAACCTAAATTGGATAGCTTATTTGTCAAAGTGACCGATTCGAAAATAGCTGCCACTTCCTTAGAGGAAAGTGAATCGTGTTGTTGATAACTTTTAAAAAATAGTAAAAACATAGAAAAGAAAAATTTTATTGACTAAAGATGAGATGAGAATACTTTATTGGACTTTTTGTAAAACAAAATACTGAAAATGAATACCAAAAATGAAAATACTAAAGACGAGGCAATAAGGGCCCGGGCCATAGCCTGTTCGCAAGAACGAATTAAAAAAAAATGTACTCTGTGGTCCTGTCAAATCAAATATCAATGGAGTTGCGTTCATTACTCGTTATTTTTACGAAAACACATAAGCAAACATTTTATTTGTAATTCAAAGAACTATATTTATTTATATTACTATTATTTAATAAGTATAAAAAAGGGTTTAATGGTTTATAATTTGACGCAATTGCGCAATTTTAAAATGTATTTTTAGTATTTTCTACGCAAAAAAAACCGCTAAAATCATATCATTTTAGGTTTCGAAACGCAATTTTAATTCGTTCATTCTTCATAAGCAATCCAAACGCCATTCAGTAAAACACACCATACATGCCCACATATGCACATACACAGGCACACACACACACACATAACTCACACACAAACACACACACAGGCACAAATCCAAATTCAAATATTTTTATTCAAAATAGGATGTGAAATCACTTATTGAAAGTCAAAAAAACTACCACCCATTCCAAAGTGAATGCCTCAGGCCTGAGAAGAATGGGCGCAACAAACTCAGCGGCCTTTTTTTTCATCAAAAATATGTTTTACAATTAAAGTAACATTTACAAAGTAACATTGTACAATTAAACTTATTATTTAATAGCCTGAGGGCGGTCGCTCCATTCCCAATCTGTGGTATCATTAAGAAAGTCATTTATGTTATAGTAACCTTTACCACACAAACGTTTTTTAACAATTCATTTGAATAACGTAACACCTTTGTTTTGAACATTTTCTGGGATCTTGTTGTAAAAGCATATACATCGCCCCACAAAAGACTTACTAACTCGACTTAGCCGAGTAGTAGGCATCATCAGTTTATGTCTGTTCCTGGTGTTAACATTATGGTTATGACAGTTTCTGGCAAATTCACTTATGTGCCTATGAACATACATTACATTATCAAGAATATATTGAGAAGCAACGGTCAAGATGTTAATTTCTTTGAATTTTGCTCTCAATGATTCCCTAGGACCTAGATTATAAATAGCGCGAATAGCCCTCTTCTGCAGCACAAATATTGTATTAATATCGGCAGCGTTGCCCCATAGCAATATACCATAGGACTATGGAAATAACTAAAGTATACTAGTCGCGCCGTATCTATGTCAGTTAATTGTCCAATTTTTTTAACCACGTATGCTGCAGAACTAAGTCTGTTCGCCAACCCTTCAATATGGGGGCCCCATTGTAATTTGGAATCTAGAGTTATGCCAAGAAATATAGCAGATTCCACCGGTTCTATCACCTCTCCATTTAACAAAACATTTGCATTTACATTTTTGACATTTGGTACGGTAAATTTAATGAATTTAGTTTTCTTGCTATTTAACAATAGGTTATTAGCGCTAAACCAGTACACGATGTCAGATAAAATATCGTTCACTTCGTCATACATAGTTTGGTTTCTTTTCACTTTGAAAATCAGTGAAGTGTCGTCCGCAAACAATACTACCTTATGTTTTTTCTCTATAAGATTAGGAAGATCATTTATATAGATAAGGAAGAGGAACGGTGCAAGAATAGACCCTTGTGGTACCCCCATACTGAGAGGAGTCCCAGGAGATCTCCTGCCATTCACGTCGACCCTCTGAATTCTATTGTTTAGATATGAAGTCAGAAGATCGAGCGCAGTTCCTTTTATGCCATAGTGGTATAGCTTCCTGACCAGCGTTGAATGTTGAACACAATCAAAAGCCTTAGATAAATCACAGAAGATGCCAAGTGCATTCTGCGATTCCTCCCAGGCATCAAAAATATTCTTGATCAGCTCAACACCTGCATCCGTTGTTGAACGTCCCCTAGTAAAGCCAAATTGTTTCAAATGAAGTAACTTATGAGAGTTAAAGTAAGTAAGCATTTGGCTTAAAATTATTTTTTCAAAAATTTTACTAAGGGTCGGCAAAACCGACACAGGGCGATAGTTGTTCGGGTCAGAAGAGCATCCCGACTTAAATATTGGTGTAATTTTACTATGTTTCAGAAGGTCAGGAAACACGCCACGATTAATACAATTATTAAATACTATTGCAAGATATGGTGCTATGACATCAATTATTGAACTTATTATTTTAACAGAAATGCCCCATATATCAGCAGTTTTTTTCATGTCTAGAGATTTAAAAGTTTTAATTATTTCTCCAGGGCTAACAAAACTAAAATTGAAACTTTGTTGACATCCTATAACATTTTCCAGAAGAAGTGACTCAGCAACACTGGTGGAGGAGACAAGAGTGTTCGTGGTAGAAACTGGAATCTCAGAAAAAAATTCTCAAAAGCAGTAGCAACTTCCTGCTGAGATTGAATTATTGTATTGTTTATTGATAGATTATATTCAATGTTGCGGTCTTTCAATCTTCCAGATTCCCAGTTAATAACATTCCAAGTCATCTTTATTTTATTTGGTGCATTTTTAATTATTTGTCTGATATGCATAGACTTTGCAATAGAACAAACACTTTTAAATAATTTAGAGTATTTTTTAACATACTCGAAAAAAGATGCATCATGATTATACAATGATCTCTCACTATACAGTTCATATAGCCTTTGTCTGCTCCTATGAATGTCAGCTGTTGCCCAATCATTAAATGACAGGAGACCACCTGATTTGACTGTCTTAGAAGTAAATATAGAAGCAAACTCTGTTTTAATTATTTTAAATAACATATCATACATTTCATTTGGATTAATATTATATTTGAGTAAATCCAAATTTGAGAGTTTAACTGACTCATTGCCTCTATATTTCTCCATTCGCCTATTATTCACAGGAACAAACGTAAACTTTTTAATTTTAATACTAGTATTTATTGACCTCAATCTTAAAAGAGGCTAACTGACCAAAGTGGTCTGAACTCAGTTTGTTAATTATTGCCTGAGAAATGGGTTTATAATTGGTAAATATGTTATCAATACAGCTTTTGGAGGTGCCAGTTACTCTAGTAGGCTCTAAGAAAATATTGGTTAAATCATATGATTTGAATAAAGATCTGAATCTAATAATGGTTGAGGATTTTTCTAATATATTAATATTAAAATCACCACACATGATATGTGGTACTACTTCTTAGACTCAGATAATTTTAATAAAACCTCCTCCAATACACTTTCAAATAATTCATATACTGCATCTGGGGGTCTGTATATACTAACAACAATGGCGCGCTCGAGCTCTGCACAGGCTATTTCAATTGTACGTTCAACAGAGAGGCCCACAATATCTTCTCGTTCTTTGAATTTAAATAATATACTTACAAGAATAAGAGAGCCGCCACGTGTAGCTTTTTCTCTGCTAAACGCACTTGCCACCTGATGACCACTGAAGTTAAAGATGAGCTCATATTTTCTGAGCCAGTGCTCTGTTAAACATAAAATATGTATATCTTTATGATTTAAAAATAACTCCAGTTCAAGTTCTTTACCTAATAATCCTTGCATGTTTTGGTGCATCAGGTTTGCAATTTCACAATTATTACTTATTCTAGTACTTGTTATATTACATTGTGTTTTTACACTGCTAGAGGAGTCCCCTATTGTCTTAATGTTTAATTTATGGAAAATATTCCAAAACTTTGCTTAAATTAGTACACTGCTCAATAGAAGCAGTGGTTATTAAATTATTACTCTGCTCAATAGAAGCGGAGTCCACAAAGTTATCACACTGCTCAATAGAAGCAGTGCTTATCGACTTACAACTAAACTGCTCAAAAGAAGCAAGGGTTGCCAAATAGTTGGCTGTGTTATAGTATAAATAATATGATAGCGATTTTGCTATCTGTTTTTTATAGAAATTAGATAGGTGTAACCTATCAGATGTGTGTCAAACCTTACATTTTTTATAATTAATTATGTTATTAATGTCTATTATCTGTATTTTATTAGATAATATATTATTATTACATGTCAAATAATGAGAATTAGACAATAGGGTTAACAAATTGTTTAAATTGTATCGTATTTTGTTTTCCTGTGGCAAATCAGGCATATATGGCAATGTGTACATTATAAGATTAGCTATTTTTAAGCTATTTAATTCACTGTATAGTTTTTGTACATTTTTTTTATTTAAATTATCTCTTCTCCTAATCATTACAATAATAGAAGTATTAGAGCAGTGAGTATCACTTAAAATTCTTTTAATAATTTGATAATAATTTACCCCTGGCATGCAAGTATTGGTTACTGACACATATTTACATAATCACACACAATCACATACTCATACACACACAGACACACACTCACGTACTCACACACATCCTGTTCGTATAATATGTTTATTTTGATAAATAGTATTTTTATTGACTTAAACAATAATTGTTTTTGGTACTGTTAATATTAATTGATATGGAAGAGCGTGGCCTTCTGGCACAGGTGTTCCTCACTTAATAGAAGGTCACATACACTATTATGTTTGTGCCATTTTTGTTACTGAAATAAATATTTTTCATTTTTTCATAGCATTGATAACGGACTGAATATTTTTCGTTCAAAATTACGATGATTATTATGAATTGAAACGTTCAACACGCACACTCGGTTCGTTACCTTGCCGGAAAAAGGCATTCTCTAGACAAATATTTCAATGATTTTCTTTGTGTGAGTAGACTTCCGGGACAAATAATTGATTTCGTCTTGTTTTAAAGGAAGTAGATATATATTACATTAATTTCTTATATAAGATTCTAACTGCCACTAGGCAGAAAACCAGGGATAGCCTTATGACATTATAATTTAGCAGATAATTATTATTCTATATTCCTTCCTCCTTTAGTGAGTTCCTTTTTTATCCTATACTTGGGGCAGGGTTTATTACCTCCAATAATTGCTTATGCTCAATAAGCACCAAGCGAAGAGACTAAAAGTAACGCAAACAAATATGGAAAAAAGCTTAAAGGAGACAAAATAACAAAAGAGGAAAGAAGGAGTGCTTTGGTCCCGCACAGCAAACAATAAGGACGAATGGAACAAGAATGGCCTCCCCATTCTTGTCCAGCAGTGGGATCATATATATAATATTGTAAATTAATTGATTACTGTTTTATATTGAAAAAGGCTTTAATAAATAATAAATAAATAAATAAAATTGATTGTGCCATTTGCAGCGGCCAAAGCATTGACACAAGGCGTCCATCTATAAAGTTCTAAAGAGGAAATTACAGATTGTTCTAGACATTGTCTAAAGCTGCTTATGATAACATCTATAACATATATGATGACAAAGAGGAAAGTATCATGCCATTATTTTTGCCTTTAACTAGACTCTTAACAAGAATAGAAAGACTCACTCTTTATGCCTTTAATTTAGTCTCGATGGAAAAGTATTCAGATATATTTGGATTGCCATGATATAAAGAAGCGGCTTGAAATTGCTTTCCTCCGACATGGTCTCAACACATGTATACAGCATACAGACATTAACACTCAAAGAGTGTTAATGTCTGTATGCTGTATGGTACTACGATACGAATTTATGGAACTAAACTTTTGTTCATGGGATTCCGAAAACCAACTGGTCGGATCCAGCTACTTTACAATCAGATAACGATAGTCTGCATCTAGCGAAATATGTCGCTTTCATCGAATATGGCACTGTAAGGTGTACTTGAGTAGGGCATTTTCAGTAAATCGTCGACCAGTACAGGAAGATAGTTGTATCAAGACCTAGTGAAAGTTCGCTATTTTATATTAAAATGAGATTTATTTATTTATTTTGAATTAGACCCTCAGTTGAGACTCAAATCTACGCATTAACCATTAGGAATATCTCATCTGTCGTATCACCGCTTAACAGTTGACAAGAGAAAATCTTTGTGCAGTATTCTCAAGACGATATGACGTGCTTTTTTAGGTGCCCGTACTTAAAAAAACAGCACGCACCCAGCTGTTCAATACCAGTGGGAGGCTCCTTTGCACAAGATGCCGGCTAGATTATGTGTACCACAATGGCGCCTATTTCTGCCGTGAGCAGTAATGTGTAAGCATTATTGTGTTTTGGTCTGAAGGGCGCGTGGCTATTGAAATTACTGGGCAAATGAGATTTAACATCTTATGTCTCAAGAAGACGAGCGCAATTGTAATGGGCAACACATATCAATTACCATCAGCTGAACCTCCTATCCGTCTCGTCAGTCTCGTATAATTTTTCATGTAGATATAAAATACTGCTTACATTAAAAGTTCTCCCCTGTAATTGGGTTAATGTAATGGTTTGTAGTAAAGTCATCCATAGAGTTGATATCTGATTGTCCATTTACATGCAAATGTGACTAGGCGACGGTGTAATCAATGTCCGTTAGCAATATTAATGACGTTAAGGGTTCAATTTGACATTCCGAACCCATTGCTTAGGCAGAATTGGTGCCAGTTATATGTATCGATTTTCTGTTAAGCTCGGTCAGGTGCCGAGAAACTTTAGAATTAGTTTTGAAGTTACTAATGACTAAGTGACTGATGGTCACAGATTAGTAACAGAAGGAATATTAGTGTTGTCTACATCATTATTTAAGCCGAAAGACGTTCACTGCAGGACAAAGCCTTCCTCCAAAGTTCGCCACGATAATCGCTCCTGCACTGCCCTCATCCAACCCATTAAGGCGATCTTGACCAGATCGTCGGTCCATCATGTGGGGGGTCTACCAACTTGTGGGGGTCTTCCGGTACGTGGTCGCCATTCCGTCGAGCTATGTGCCCTGCCCACTGCCACTTCAGGTTCGCAACCATCTGGGCTATGTCGGTTACTTTGTTTTTTTTTTATGGAATAGAAGGACAAACGAGCGTACAGGTCATCTGGTGTTAAGTGATCACCGCCGCCCTCAATCTCTTGCAACACCAGAGAAATCACAGGAGCGTTACCGGCCTTTAAGGAAGGAGTATGCGCTGTTCTCCTACGGATCTCATTTTTGATTCGATGTCGTTATCCACTTATTATAATAATAAATCACTAGCTTACCCGACAGACGTTGTTCTGTACATAATAAATAAAATACTGTTTTTTATTTAATTTGAAAATAATAATTCATAACATCAACAATAATTTCCTAAAATATGCTCCCTGTTGTTAAAATGAAATTGTTTCACAGCAGAACTATGAACAGTCCGTCAATAAATTATCTCATAGAAAATTTATCCATACAAAACAAATATTGGAAATAAAAATAATTATGGGTCCTAAGTCGAAATAAAAACTATTCTGTCTCTCCAGTTGGACCAAGCTACACTCCATGAAGTAATCCCCATTAAAATCCGTTCATTAGTTTAGAAGTTCACTGGGAACAAACATTAGTACCTACTCTGGATTTATATTTATTAAGATAAGAATAAGATAAGTGTCCTACACACTCATTTGTCTCCTTTTCCATAAGAAAAATAAGTATTTCTCTATAACTGTAAACAGAAAATACACAAATTGCGTTATCGTGAATAATCCGCAGCTATTTCAGTTAATTAATAACTAGTAGTATAGGGAAGCTTTATAAACTGATTCTTGCCTCACAGACCAAAATTTTGATTGTTGATGAGTAAAATATTCCAATAGAAATATATTGCAATAGCAATAATATATCGACTGAGACATGAAGAAATGTTTAAACATGCAACCTTAGGATAGTATAATTATCAAACATTGTCATAATAAAGCTGAAATTCGTATAGAAATAATACTAAAGATTTAATTATGTTATAAAACCCAAATTACTACTCAGTTGAATCCGTTTTGCGTGAAAGGTATTTTCTCATAACGGATCAAGAATTAGATGTATTTACGGTACTCGCAGTAATAAGTACATTACGATACAAGTCCGCAAAGTAGGTTGTTCCCGCACGAACGAAGCGAGGATAACCTACGTGCGCACGAGTATCGTATACTATTTTTCCTGTTAAGTTGCGGAAAGTTCGACAACCATTATTATTTTCAAACATTCCCGCACGGTCAGCTACATTCCCGCACGCTCGTGTCAACGTGTGGGAAAGTGGTACTTTGCGAACGTAAATGCATGCGCAAAATCGAACTTTGCGCATGTTAATAGGAAAACGTTATTTACTGTAAATGTATATAGTTTTCATGCTTCAACTGATCACAAAATTAATTAATAACGGCTGATAATCATAAAATGGAATGCAATTCCGTACTTGTAATTAAATTAATCCTTAGTTAAGCTGTTGTAATTGTTAATATGTGCTCCAAGCGAAACAATAAACAAAATCATAATTATACTCACAGACAAAAACAAAAGTTTTCAGCGCTTTTTATTTTGTGCGATTTAAGCTCCAATTAGCTTCAAATATCAGAAAGAATATTGATCACTACTTCCATGTGTCACTTAATAACTCAGGCCAGTGAGTTTCATAAACGACCTCCCAAGTCACCTGCTTCGGGAAATTACTCTCGATTAGAATCGATACCTCATCCAAACGACACTCCAATCGTCACCGAGAGATTAATCGCTCGGAAAACGATTCGATTGCTTTTATTACAAGATTTATTTCGAATCTGTATTCAATTCAAGTGATGCATAAATTGAATGAGTTTTTGTTTGTAAATGTTGGCCGAACTTGTTGAACTGCTTTAGTGGTTCGTTTTTGTTTCTATTCAGAAGTGGAAACGGGGAAAGTTGGCTCCAAGTCGGCCATCCGGTGCTGGGTCATCTTCCGTGCCCCTCACTACGCTCCGCTGCCTTCATTAAAGGTGGCCGGGTCGAAGGGGGTAGGGTGAATTCAGTGTTGCCTGTACTTGAAATTTGTGTTACCTGAAACCGGGAACTATATATTTATTATATCCTATTTAGCAACACTTTTCTTTTTTTAACATTAAAAATGTGATTGTCAATATGTTTTTTGTTAATATGATAGTCAGCATAGGCAGATAATTTCACAGCCCACATAATATGTTAATTGTTCTTATTTTAGTATTGCATGTTATTGTTTCTGTTTATTTTATTTTAAATGAAATTAAAATAACTTTTTCAATAAAGAAAAAGTATTTCAATGTTGAATTTTCTCTTTATTTAAGTAACAATAAAATTTTGTATTATGTAGTGCTAGTTGACTTTAAACTATTAATTATTAAAGTATTTATTTAATTAATAAAGCATATTTTTGTTAGTAGTATTTTAACAGAAGTGTGAAATACAATTTAGGTGATATAACAAGATAAAGAGGGTAATTCAGATTAACTTTTATTACTAATAAAATAAGTTATAATGAGACCATGAAAAGAAAAACATGGGTTAAACCATGAGTAGAATATCTTTATAAAAGCATTTGACAGAACACAAGACCGTTATTGTAGTTTAGCGTGCTACCGAATATATTTATATTGCAAATATTAGTAGTAGTATTCAACAACTAACAAACTAACTAACAATTACATTTTCCCTAAAAATTTATTGAAAGTATTTGGGATATTGAAATCGTACAGTTGGCAACTCAGAAGGCACTGGGCGCGTCCTGGTAATGGCGCGCTCGACGCTCCGTTAGTCCGCGTGTGGCGGCGCGGTGGCTTAGCGCTCCGCAGTTCCCGACCGACCGCCTCAGGTACTATCCAAGTATCCACATCGCGCCATCCTGTTGCGCACTGCACAATGTTTATGCTATGCAAACTCACCTCTTTTAAACTTCGCCTATAGTCTTTTTAATCTATGTGCATTTTTTCGCGCGCTTACTGCTATATTTTTAAATTATGGTGTTAATTATCTGTCCGCTATCTAGTCTTTGGCTGTAGTTTACAATTGCAAAAGAAATTATTGTGCTTCAATTTTCACTTATTTAAATGACAAATTATTTAAGAATTCTAAACATTTAAAAGTCCATACGAACTGATATTATTCAGCGCGATAATTGTATGTGTTAATTTGATAATATAAGTAAAACTCGATTACAGTTTCTCGTAGGAAGGAATGTTTACAAAACGATCGACCTAATTTCACTCAAACGTGACACCTTGGTTGAACCTGTGCTACACGAAGCGTTTGATATATTGTACATACATAATTTAATGCAGGTCCTTTCTTATATAAATAATTTATCTTGAATATTATGAGAGTTACAGCATGATTAATGACCGGCAAAGCTCCGTTTTCTTATTTTGCCATTCTTATTACGACGGTCTTTGTTTTCATAGCCATTGTGGCGTAATTTAGAAAGTGACGAATGAGGTGACAATATTATTGTCTCATTCAATAACATCCCTGCTAATATTATAAATGAGAATGTAAGTTTGTTTGTTACGCTTTACGCGGGAGTTACTGAACTGATTTTGATAAATTTGGTACAGCGATAGATTAGAGCTTGGGAAAGGACATAGGCTACATTTTATCACGAAAATTCCGCGGGATTTATTAAGAACTGAAATTTAATTGAAATTCGATGATTTAAAACTAAACCATTAGTAGGTTTAGTTTGCCATAGCAATACTTTGTCGAAATAAAATTCATATAATATGTTGGCAACGGGAGCGAAAACGGGAACCGGAACTGGAATAGGATATGTGATAATCTTCAATTCCAAACTTGCTTATAATTTTTTTAAATCCTTTATCTACGCGGACGAAGTCGCGGGCATCAGCTAGTAATCAATATAAAAATGAGGATTTATAAATATTAAAGCTGAACTTACAAAAGCTATTGAACTAGCATAAATTAAGGATTCATTATTATGAAAACATGAGGTGGCAAGACTGTTGGTAGTCGAAGTACTTAATATTTAGGCTGTTTCTTTAGATTTTTCATTCATAAAAGAACTATAAATATTTTTTCGCGAACGCTTAGTAAAATAATATTTAATATTAGATTAGAAATAAAAAGACGTGCTTCTCCTTTTTGAAAAAATCAATGTCGAAGCGGAATAAATTAGTTTTTCTAAAATACGCTATCATTATTTCGCTTATGTTTTTTTGGGTATAAATGATGATAAAAATATTCCAAAGTTTTCTAGAAAATTAATACCCAGGCGATAAAATAATGGATCTCTTTTTCGTACTTTACGCATCTACGTACCTTATTTTACTACTTAAGGCTGGGGACCAAGCCAATTGCCTTTAGTTGCCATAGTATTGGTGTACAATTAATAAATTTTCGTACAATTTTTATCTAGATTGATTGATTAGCATGGCTGCAACTGTAAAAGTAAGGGTTGTTTGGTGATTTTTTTCGTACTGTCTATAAAAAATGGTAATGTAAAGAAAAAATAAATTTTCTTCTCATATTCTGTAGATATTTAATTATTTTCTGTATAAATATCAACTTTATATAAATCGTCAGGAAATGGTTTCAATTACACGCTAATTTGGCGATTTCTTCATATAGGGGCCTTAAAGTTTATGAAAAATTTGAAGATTGCGCCTCATTACAATAGCAATTATTATGATCCAATTCAGGGCTATATTACTTTGTTGTATTAAGGAGTTCCGAAAAATAATTGCCTTCAATACCAGATTAGTCCAATAGTAGGTACCATTCTACTCCTTTTCTTTCAACTAACTTATTTCTACCCGTCACATACTTATCAAACAGAACCCCAATATAAATTATGATTTCTTCATTAGAACACTTTACGATGTTACTTGTTGTTTTCTAAATGATGAATTTTTCGTTAATTTACCATTAATAAATAGGCTTGTATATCCATAAAATTTATGATGAAAAGTTTAATATCATTAATGAATTATAATACATTTATTATACTTATTTTTAAGGCAGATTCATTTGTAACTATTTCATTTCAGATGCAAAAATAACTTCCAAAAAAAAATTTTTATAATATCAACTATCCAACAAATACAGCGCGATTCCTCTGTTTATGCTAAAGAGTATATTTAGGCTGCAGTGATGACTGCTATGACAGCTGTCAAATGATAGTTTCTCTTCGTATTCCCCTTTTTCGAAACTCCCTGAAAATCATAAAAAACGTAAAACCTGTCAATTGACTACCAACACAACCTTGCAATTATCGTCAAAGAATATTGATGATCTTACGGGCGTTCCCAATATTCAGTCTAACTCTTACTTGAGATAAAAATCGTAACTATCGTTGACTTTTCTGTCCCAATAATCTTATCGACGGTAACTCACCTTATCTGTACATGCTGTCTGTCAATGTGACAACGTATGGCTTACCAGCGATAGAAGTTTGTATGGAAATTTCCATTCACGCGTCCGATTATAAGGCGATAAGAATGACTTAATGGGTATATTGGGACAGCTTCAGATTATTGACAACTAATTACTGAAAGACGAAGGTAGTAATTATCTCTATCTGTAGATAGTATATTGGGAACAGCCGTTAGTAGATCTCAGGTCGTGGCTTCATTTAACAGTCATATCAAGATATATGAACTTTACGTTACTCGAATGGTTGGCTCATTGGAAGAGCGCTCGCACGGAACGCAAGAGGTCGCGGGTTTGACTCCCTTATCGATATAGTATAAATTTTGTTTTCAAATTTGATTTGTGTAATTAATTTCAGAAGCGAGGGTTATTACTTTAAAAATAGTAAATTGTTTAGATTTGAAAGAGCGACATCTCATGTCAATTTCCTAGCATGCAAATATTAGGCTTGAGCAGGATATCAACTGTAAAGTAGATGAAGATCCCGTAGATGGAGCCACAACCTTACAGTTGAACAAAGACATATCAAGATTTATGAACTTTAACGTCACTCGAATGGTTGGCTCAGTGGAAAAGTGCAGACACGGAACGCATCGTTCATAAATTTTGTTTTCAAATTTAATTTGTACAATTATTCTTTTCATAGGAAATTGTTTGACAAATAAAAATTTACCGTCGACAACTCGATCTCGATTTTTAATTGCTTTGCAATAAACTTGGATTCATTGTTAACGAACGGTACTTTATTCGTCGTTAATTTCAAGACAAACACTAATAATTGAATTAATGTAAAATAATTGCATTAAAATGAACGTGTTTTTATAGGTTTAGCAAACCAGTTACCGTCTAAAAAAACTAACTTTATTAATGTTATATCTAAGGCTTTACGTTAAAGTGGTTCAACATATTTGAGATCGTAATGAAGAAATTGTTTGTAAACCCTAGAATTACATTATCCATTCTGAACCAGGCCGGCTCACAATTAATTAAACCTTTATTAAAACAAACTTCATCCTCATTACCAAAAGTAAATGAAATAATATTTATTCAAAGCACAAAATGAACGTTAAATAAGTCTTTGTGATTAAATAATCGATGGTTAATGAATTATTATTGGAATGATTAATCAGGTTGAACACGTAAGTCTGTGTTCGTAACGTAAAAGAATTATTATTTCGTAACTTAATATTTTGGTTTATATTTTTGTTTTTATATTTCTCAATATTGTTGATTTAATTTTTATTTTCATTTAGTTATAGAACTTAATGAAATTTACCAGAGGAGGAGCACAGGATGCCGGCTAGATAATGGGCACCACAACGGCGCCTATTTCTGCCGTAAAGCAGTAACGTATAAACTTTAATGTGTTTCGGTCTGAAGGGCGCCGTATCTAGTGAAATTACTGAGTAGGGCGTATCAATTACCATTAGCTGAACGTCCTGCTCGTCTCGTCCCTTATTTTCATACAAAAATATAGATATGGAATTTAGATTTAGTTACTATAATTTAAAATGGACTGTGAATTTCGGGATGAGTTAAGGCGTGAACAAAAGGACTGATTTTAGGAGCAAGTGCACTAACCTGGAATATAACAGGGGTTGCAGATGGTATGCCGCTCCCTTCTCAAGGTATCATTACGAAAGTCATTTATGTTCTTGTAACGTTTAGCGTATAAATACCTTCAACAATGATTTTGAATTTTGTAACACATTTGTTTATTTACGTATTTATGGGAACATGTTGTAACACCCTAAACATCGTCCAGTTAAAGGCCTACCAAGTCGACTTAACCGAGTGTATAACATAACAGGTTTATGTTAGTTTCTTGTGTTAACATTATTTTATTCGCAGATTCTAGAAAATTTGCTGTGTATAGGCACAAACATTACATAATCGAGAATACATTGAGAGGCAACAGTAATTACTTTAAATTTTGCTCCTAATGATTCTTAGGACCAAGGTAGTATGATTCTTAGTATGAAGAGTTTGAACAATTTGTTATGCTTTTAATGTGATAACCCTCACTTCTGGGATTAATACACAAATAAAATTTGAAAACAAAATTTTATGAACCCCTAAATATATTTTATTTTATTTTATTGACAAATTTTTTTATTATGATTCAATATTGAAACAATATTTAAAGTGCTAAATTTTCGCAAAAACTATGATTCCCTCAACCCTAAACAGCTGTTTTTTTGAACTCTCTTTGACCTAAAACAGATATTAAACGTAGATGTGACAAAATATCAGATAATAGTAAAATGCTTACTATTCATTGCAGCTGTGAAGGAATTTGTGTTCACATTTTACCATGAAGACAAAGTTATTTTGTATGTGCATTTGCTTTAGCTGACATTGAAAATACTTCTAAATTTGTATTTACTGTAGTTATGTATTAACCAATAAAGATAGTTAATTCTAATCTAATTATGAAACTATGTTATGTTAGTATTTACTCTGATTTCCGCGAGTGTTACACATTTAAATAAAACACGTTTAAAAGATAAAAACAAGTGTAATTGTAACTGTGTTTTTACATTTTGTGTTTATTTAAATATGTTAGGTTGAAAAGATTGGCCTGTCCGCGTTAATACTCTTTGAATTGTGCTTTGAAACACGATATTTACTGCTCTGTGTGTGTGTAAATGTCTATTCTAAAGGCACCCTACACACTGCACCATTTTTAATTCAAATTAAATGAGTTCACATTTTTGATAAGTTATTAAGTAAGCAATTCAATGTAGAATTATTTGAAGTTTTCTTCGAGTTAAATTGAAAATAATTCCAAATTTGTAATTGTAGATTATGGGTACCACATCGGCACCTTTTTCTGCCGTGAAGCAAAAATGTGTAAGCATTATTATGGTTTGCTCTGTAGCTGTTGTTATTATTGGGCAAATGAGACTTGACACTTTAATTCAAACATGTATTAATAATAGGTACGTAGGTATTCCATTCCCGGACCGGGTCTTCTACCCGGACCGGGTATGGAATGGGGCAGTTATGTAGTTATAGCATAGTTCAGAAATGTAGATGCTCGCCCCCTATTACGTGGGAATTAAACATAGTGAAACGTGGCTGGAAAAAATACACCTCTAACCCTCCAGGAATACAGATGTGAAACTGTGTAATGTTATGTAATTTCTTATTTTGTTAGTCTTAGTAAAAAATTAATGAATAAATACATACACACAAGCCACATTTCATGTAGTGTGCATACTCCTTAATCATAGATTATTGTTTATGTTTAAGTCCATAGGTAGGTGACCTCATTCTGTATACAAACAAAGGCCTAAAAATGGCAGTCTCTTTAAAAGTTAGGGCTGTCGAAGAAAAGAAATTGAAAAAGAATATTTGTATTTCGTAGGGAAGTTTTTTTCTTTTTTTTTATTTATTTATTAAGACTTAAACATCACCATACTATTGCATATGACACCAAATAACGTACCATTGAAGGAATGTTATACCCTTTCTGGTTCACGTTGTATAAGTTTTATAACAAAACTATTTATTTTTCCGTAATAATTCAAAAGTTATTTCAGATTAAAAATTAATTTTTGAATCCAGTACCGAAGACACGCCGACAACTCTCGAACAAACCCGAGCGCGTGTGAGAAAAATAATAAATACTTACAGTGTTTTGATCTATTTACTTTTGTTGTCATTGTTAAATATTTTCTTTTATTATATTATTTTTTAACAGACTTACCTTAATTATTAATCTGCACTTAAACAGTAAAAAAACAAAGTGTTTACGGTTTATTACACCAAACACAGCGGAGGTACAAACCAACGTACTTATAAATGACCAGAGATTGGAGCTTGTGGACACTACGGTCTTCTTGGGTATCACGTTAGATAAAATCTTCAGTGGAGTCCACAAATTGCCCATCTAGTAGATAGACTCAGCTCTGCGGCATATGCAGTTAGAAAGATTAGAGAGTCCTCGAATGTGAAAGAAAAGAAAAATTTAAAGAAATAAATATTATGACTGTTCATTTATGAAATTTTAATAAACGTTCACAAAAATCGTCACCTTTTTGCTCTTAATAGTGATTTTCATTATTATAACACTAGAAATAAGGCATTGCTTGTAACTAATTCTAGTAGGCTTCATAAGATACATAATAGCTTTAAGGGTAAATGTATACACTTCTATAATAAAGTCCCAGCCAGCTATAATAAAGTTCAGGCATTATCTATAAATAAATTTGGCTCTGTCGTAAATCCTATTTCTCCACTGCTGAATATCTAAATGATCGGACAGCCTGGGAATAGATTGTGATTATTTTATAGCGATAGAAATGCCTGTACAATATTGTATATTTTTATTGAAAAGAGCGCAAAAAAAGAATGTTGGGAGAGTCAAATGAGACTAAATATCTTGTCTCAAGGTGACAGGCGCAGTTGTAGTGCCGCTCAGAATTTTTGGGGGTTTCAAGAATCCTAAGCAGCACTGCATTGTAATGGGCAGGGCGTATCAATTACCATCAGCTGAACGTCCTGCTCGACTTGTCCCTTATTTTCATAAAAAAAAAGAGTTTCTTGCGCCGCTTCTTCTCTCACAGAGCGCCATTTGTTTCCGAAGCGGTAGTAATGTCTAGTAGTTATTAGAAATGACATCAAAAAGAATTCTAAAGGAATCAATTTTGAGAAAATAAATGCCTTTTATGCCTTAATGCCTTGGCACCTCGAACTTCAGCAGAATTAAACCGAACGTAATTTTTTAAAAAAACGGGGTTCATAAATATATCAACATCAGGAATATTATCAGCTTTGCCTTAATAAATCCTTTATCACACAAAGCTAATCGGAACCAACTAACAACTCGTATTTTAGCAATAAATTTTCAATATTATTGTCTAGTCACGTGTAATAACCGTAAACGATGTCCTGTTATTAAATAGCTATAACATTATGACGTCACAACTATGGTGACCAATCATGGCGTGTTTATAGTCACGTGATTTTTATTTAAATTTTATCAATTTTTAATTGTTTATAATAAATTGAAAAAAAAAAAATTTTTTTGAAGATTTTTGCCTTAAATATCAATATTATTAATAATAAAGTTTTAAAATACATAAAAAAGGATCAGTAATTTTTTTTTTCAAAAACCCAATTGTAGTACGATATATTTGGTAGGTCTGAGAATTGGTCGTCATCAATTTTATATAATACAATACCTCATAATTTTTAAATATTGATTTTTATTATTATTACTATATATGGCAATACAACGTTTGCTGGGTCTGCTAGTATCCTTTAAAAACTACTCCTGTTGTTAGACTGAAGTTCGAATCATTTTATACTTTTTGGCGTAGGTAACATTTTTGTGAACAATAACATTGTGGAATCTCGTCACAAATTTTCAACTATATCTACCGCTGATTTTCCTTCCAACTGTATAATCATGTTTTCCAAACATGGTTTGTCAATTTTAGATTCATTTTGAATTTCAGAATTAACCGTTAACTAGTATACACATGTTACCATTGCCATGTTAATACTGCGGATATTTTGCATATATTTAACTAATTTCCAATACATATTTTATTTTTTATTAATTTTTTATTTCGTATGTATTCTTTACACATTGGAATAAGTACTTATTTTTTATACGATATTGAAAATAAAAGATAATGGTCTTCGTAACGCAGTAAAACCAATTTAATTAATCTTTGTTAAAATGAAGCAAATATATTATACAACCAAAAAAAAATTGTGGGCGTAGTCTTTACGCGCGATTGAAGTAAAACTTAATCATACTTATTTTTGCTCATAGACAAAATATGTTATTTTCGTTTGCCCTTGTTTGTCCCATTATATACTTACTCTATTTAAAGCCGTGTTATTAATAGATAATTTAATAAAAATAATAAGAAATTGAAAATTAAATTATTATTATAACACATATTAATATAACGTTGTTATTGATTATTAAAGAATATTATATATTATTTATATAGAATATGGCTGTATGGGCTCGAACCTTTTGCCTGTCCAATGGACGAAGAAAAATCAACGAATGTCGCAAACGTCAGACTGACAACTTTTATTTATTACTTATTACAAAAGTAGTCTTAAATAAACAAATACACTTGGAGATTTTCAGAAAATATTACTGAGCAATTTGAAAATATTTTTTTAAACCAATTATAATGGTTAAAAATAGTTTCAATTGACTTTTTCTGCCGGAAGTACTAACGTTACTTCCGTCAGAAAAATATTCTGTTTGATGTCATTTCTAATATACTAGATACTACTACTGCTTCGGAAACAAATGGCGCTCTGAGAGAGAAGAAGCGGCGCAATAAACTCTCCCAGCATTCTTCTTTTACGCTGTTTTCAATAAAAATATACAATATTGAGCAGTCATTTCTATCGCTATAAAATAATCATAATCTACTCCCAGGCTGTCCGATCACTGAGATATTCATCTGTGGAGTAATAGGAATTATGACAGAGCCATTTTTTATAAAACATCTAAATTTATTTATAGATAATGCCTGAACAGTGGCTGGGACTTTATTAGAAAAGTGTATACATTTACCCTTAAAGCTATTATGTATCTTATGAAGCCTACTAGAATTAGTTACAAGCAATCCCTTATTTCTAGTGTTATAATAATGAAAATCACTATTAAGAGCAAAAAGGTGACGATTTTTGTGAACGTATATTAAATTTTCATAAATGTACTGACAATGAACAGTCAAAATATTTATTTTTTTAAATTTTTCTTTGAGAGACTGTCTATAACCAAGCTGATATATAGCACGAACGTTAGCGTTACATAAAAGTTCTTCTTAAAATTAAACCTACCATTTCACAGAATGTCAAGCTACCGCAGTTATTTATCAGCTGCGTAAAGGGAATGTAGGCTCGAGGCATTTGTCTCTGGTTAGCAGTTACCGCGCCTGCTAGAGCCATATATATATCAGGAATATGTCTTGTTTGTAATTTAATGCTAAACTCAAATAGCATTTTAAATTTAATGTAATTTATCCTTAGACACCGCACTACCTAAGAACAACATCTATTAGATGCTTGTGTGCGTGGCATCTTGACACTCAGTGGTAACTTTCAATTTTTGTAACATACGCTTCGTGTTATTTCAGATTGAAATTAATAAAATAGAAAATACTTACTGATGATATGTGATGACAGTGTCTTTCTTATATCTTGTTGTATTATTTTCACAAAATTTTACTACGCAACCCGGCATTTTAGTTTGAATTATTAGTTTTACAAAAATTAATAAAATACTAAATAATTACTGATGATATGTGATGACAGTGTCTTTCTTATATCTTGTTGTATTATTTTCACAAAATTTTACTACGCAACCCGGCATTTTAGTTTGAATTATTAGTTTTACAAAAATTAATAAAATACTAAATAATTACTGATGATATGTGATGACAGTGTCTTTCTTATATCTTGTTGTATTATTTTCACAAAGTTTTACTACGCAACCCGGCATTTTAGTTTGAATTATTAGTTTTACAAAAATTAATAAAATACTAAATAATTACTGATGATATGTGATGACAGTGTCTTTCTTATATCTTGTTGTATTATTTTCACAAAGTTTTACTACGCAACCCGGCATTTTAGTTTGAATTATTAGTTTTACAAAAATTAATAAAATACTAAATAATTACTGATGATATGTGATGACAGTGTCTTTCTTATATCTTGTTGTATTATTTTCACAAAATTTTACTACGCAACCCGGCATTTTAGTTTGAATTATTAGTTTTACAAAAATTAATAAAATACTAAATAATTACTGATGATATGTGATGACAGTGTCTTTCTTATATCTTGTTGTATTATTTTCACAAAATTTTACTACGCAACCCGGCATTTTAGTTTGAATTATTAGTTTTACAAAAATTAATAAAATACTAAATAATTACTGATGATATGTGATGACAGTGTCTTTCTTATATCTTGTTGTATTATTTTCACAAAGTTTTACTACGCAACCCGGCATTTTAGTTTGAATTATTAGTTTTACAAAAATTAATAAAATACTAAATAATTACTGATGATATGTGATGACAGTGTCTTTCTTATATCTTGTTGTATTATTTTCACAAAATTTTACTACGCAACCCGGCATTTTAGTTTGAATTATTAGTTTTACAAAAATTAATAAAATACTAAATAATTACTGATGATATGTGATGACAGTGTCTTTCTTATATCTTGTTGTATTATTTTCACAAAATTTTACTACGCAACCCGGCATTTTAGTTTGAATTATTAGTTTTACAAAAATTAATAAAATACTAAATAATTACTGATGATATGTGATGACAGTGTCTTTCTTATATCTTGTTGTATTATTTTCACAAAGTTTTACTACGCAACCCGGCATTTTAGTTTGAATTATTAGTTTTACAAAAATTAATAAAATACTAAATAATTACTGATGATATGTGATGACAGTGTCTTTCTTATATCTTGTTGTATTATTTTCACAAAGTTTTACTACGCAACCCGGCATTTTAGTTTGAATTATTAGTTTTACAAAAATTAATAAAATACTAAATAATTACTGATGATATGTGATGACAGTGTCTTTCTTATATCTTGTTGTATTATTTTCACAAAGTTTTACTACGCAACCCGGCATTTTAGTTTGAATTATTAGAAAAGTTTAACAGGACATGTGGCACGTCAACGTCACATATTGTTCGAGACTAGCTAGAGTACGCCCACTTGGGAGTAGTATTCGTAGCAGCACTTTGAGACTACGACTTCGGTATCTAGTTGGAGCGCAGCGGAGACCAATCCTTTTTCTAATAATTTATCTAATATTATATTGATTAGTGTTCAGGTGAAGCATTTTTTTTTATTTAATAAAATAGAGTATAGTAGACTATTTAGTTTAAATAATCAATTATGTATTTCGTTTCTATAAACGTAGGAAACTGTACGTCTACTGTTAAAATGTGTTTCTGTGTTAATATAGTTATATATAATATAATATAATATTCGGACGACCGAGCCTTGCTCGGATTTTTAAGAATGTACAAAACTTGAAATAAAAAAAAAATAATAGGACATCTGGATTCGAACCCGGGTATTCTGATTTCGGGATCATCCAATGTCCCATCCGAGCTGTTATAGTCTTATATAGAGTGGCGAAATTTACCTTTGTATTCTAATATTAATGTAGCAGTTTCTCATTAAAACACGGATAAAACTACATTTTTTTTAGAAACCTAGCTGGATCGATTTCTCGCCCCCGAAACTACCTATATACTAAATTTCATTGAAATCGTTGGAGCCGTTTCCGAGATTCAGATTATATATATACAAGAATTGCTCGTTTAAAGATATAAGATGTGACTATTTGAGTCTGAGTAAATAAATGAAAAAAATTGATATTAAATATGTTTCTATGTACATTCATAAATATTAAGGGCAGCTATTATTTTCAACAAAATAATTGTAAAGTTAGATAAAAAAAAAACTTTTAATTCGATGTGTCTTTATTCGTTGAAAAACAAAGGTACCGCCCTCTCTACCCGTCAGCGCCATGGATAGCAAATTTGGTTAATTTTATTCATCCTGCGGGAGTTACCTTAATGTATCCTGGTTCAGGTGGCGGACGAATTTGCATCTCTTTTAATAGATTGTACCGGTCGAATGAAAGTAAATATTTTAGGTTGTTTTTACCAGTGGAAGACTCCTTTGCAAAGGATGCCGGCTAGATTATGGGTACCACAACGGCGCCAATTCTACCGTTAAGCAGTAATGTGTACGCATTATTGTGTTTCGGTCTGAAGGGCGCCGTAGCTAGTGAAATTACTGGACAAATAAGACTTAACATCTTATTCATCTTATCAGGGTGACGAGCGCAATTGGGGTGTCCGCTCAGAATTTTTGGGTTTTTCAAGAATCCTGAGCGGCATAGTATTGTTATTGGCAAGGCGTGTCAATTACCATCAGCTGCTCGTCTAGTCCCTTTTTGTCATAAAAAAGGCATTATTTGTATTTTATTTTTTATTAGTCGCCACGGGACGAGATAAGGTTTAATTGAAGGTAAGCCCCGCTTATAATGCATCATTGATTGTTTTTATTATTATTCACACCTGTTCGTTCTCTGATGTAGTTGCGCTGCGGTGATCACTTACGGTTAGGTGACACATATAGCCGTTTTCGCATTATGTAACGTTGAATTGGGACCTGAAACCCATTACAGTAGGCCTATACAGGTGATTTAACTGTGAGGCTTCACACGTAAACTCCCCGAGCAACGGGGTCATAAATAGTGTCATGTTGGGAGACCATAGACTACATGAAGATGTATATATTATTAAGATCCGATACACCAATGACACTTCAAACTGAGTTTAATTCAGTTTTAGGTAAACGATTTGAAATATACGTCTTGATCTCGATTTAACACAAAGCGATTTCACCAATACCTTTTGAAAGTGTTGACGTAAACTCAGTTTACATGTCATACACAATAGAATGTATCAAATAGCTGTCAAAACTGTCATCGGTCAGTATCAATAAAATCAAATTGTTGTAATGTTTCTATTACGATAATGACAGTGACAGCTCTTGAATGCGATCAAATATGTTCAACGGCATAAACTCGGCGGTCAGCATTTAAGCGCGCTTAGGTTTTAGCTGCGTTTGGTTTGTATTGGGGAAATCCTAATTGAATCTGTGGGTTGGACTTAGTATCTCGTGGCAATTATTAGATAAAAATTGTATGGCTTTAGTCCACGATTATAATGATACCACTCTTATTACAAGGTAATGCATCATTCCAGAGAAAAAAGCATTATAAGTATTATAATCTAACCTCAAATTATGACATTTTTAAGGATCGGGACATTTTTATGGGGAGGAAAGAAAGGGAAACGCCTAGAATTCGATTCTGGCACTGCTGGGCCGCTGCCACGGCCCGCTACGCTCGAGTCGTGCGTTGTTTATTGTATGTAGCATTATAATCGTGGACCAAAGCTCTATCAATTACAATATTTTTTACCTCATAATTCGTGCTACGGGATAATAAGTTTTAACTGAATCTTTTAACTCGTTTACACGCGTAAGCTTAGTAGACCAGTGCTCAAGCCTTTGAAAATTATAAAAAGTGACAAAAATAATAGTAGGATGAAACCCATTAGAAACGGAAGAGAATATACCAAAAATGAAAGGAAATAGTAGATTGTTAACCGAGGGTCGAAAGAATCATTTCCCGAGGTATTTAGACTAGGCTATAGTCCGAGTAGGAAATGATTCTTTTACCCGTGTTAAACACTGTACTTTTCATTTTGAATATGAGGAATATAAAACTCGTTGTTCATCTAAACTATTTATTAATAATATATAATAATATTAATAACACCTATTTAAATTTTATTGTCAAATTAGGACAATTCGTGAAATTAAAAGTTACATTTTGGTTTGGAATGTTTATGCTCTTTGATATAATATTATGACAAATTTGGCCGTTCTGGATATCTGTAAAAGTGGGAGACTCTGGTGTTTCATCAGACGATGGATTCCATGGCGGGTACTCCCTGAAAGTTGTCGGCGGATTAGGGCGTATTTTTATAGTTTCAGTTAATTTGGTTGAAATATTAGTTTTATTTTGGACTGAATCTTCAATGTAGCCTTCGGCGACTGTGCTGGATTTCCAGCCTCCATGTCTTTTTAACGTTGTCATGTTTGCCCCAGCATCGGCTAAAAGTGTTGCTGACGTTCGTCTATAACAATGTCCGGATACTGCTCACAGTTTGGTAAATTAAAATATGTTGCTATCTACTTCGGCATACCTGAGATTTTATTTTTACCGATCACTTGTTTATAGCATTTTCCCTTCTGATAGTTATGAAAAAACGGTCCGTTTTTACATCACTAGGTCTCATTTTTTGATATTTCTTTACTATTTGTGCAAACTCTTCTTTTACTACAAACGAGCGCTCAATATTTGTTTTTGTTTTAGTCAGTTTTACTAGTAATAATTGGCCTTGACTTTCAATGTCCTTAATTGTCAAATTTGTGAGTTCACTGCTTCTGCAAGAGCCGTTTAACGAGTATATATAGTTTTTTAAGGAAGTTGCGAGATATTCCCAATACAACTGTCCTAAGACAACTTACTGGGAAGTCTCAACCACTAAAAAATGTATATGTAATCTTTGAAATAAAAGAAATTTAAATTTAATTTAATAAAAATTTAATTAATAAAGTATCAATACCACATGTGAAACACGTAATTTTTTAGTATTTTTCTAATAAATACGTTCATTTTTATGTTAAATAAATACATAAATACTTAGGGAAACTTACCTTCACTGCCAAATATATCTCGTCAGGAGCATCATTTAAAAAAAAACCCACTTCATGACCCCTCATGAAAACCTTAGATTTCCTACTCTTGAAACCCTGAGACTGTCTTTTCAAAAATGATGTTAAATTATGGAATTTTTTCAAATTTACATTGTGTATTGAATCGATATTCAATACTCCATAGATTCATTCAATGCTCCATAGATCCATTCAATGCTCCATAGCGTAGAAGGCTGTAGTTTGCTACACAGGCCATTAAAATATGTAACAAATACACTTTCGGAAAACGATTTTATATTCTTCTCTACTCGCCACTTCATAAAATCATTGTATGTCATCAATTTATATATATTTCTTTAGAGATTCCTGCCAAAAGATTTTCAATAACACAATTTGCCTCGTCTCTAATTGAATCTGGTGTTAACATTTCACAATCGCTAGAACTCATTTTTAATATTCAAATCTTAGCATAAAAGATTATTACCTATATTTTGAATTCTGTCACAGATACATTACAGATCAGTATCCCGCAAATTTATGTCGACTTTTTAAATTTTAAATATGGAACTCACCATGAAATTGTTGCGGCTTATTCCGTTCAAAGAAGTTTGCGCTAAGTTCACACTGGCTGTTTAGAAAGACACATGGCGTTTCTTTAATTTAGTTTTTTTACATAAAACTCTTCATAGCTGAAAGCAGTTCTATTTTTAAAGTTCTTTCCGGCCCTTAGGTGGGAAGTAATTTATTTGAGTTTTTACCTCTCTATGGAGGGAAGCAGCATTTTCCACCCAATAATCAGTTCAAAACAACATTACTTTCCGAGTATGAGAAATGAAAAATAAAAAACGACCGGAACATTTTAAAAAATATATATTTATTATAAAAAATGACCAAATTATGTGTCATTCATTGAATAATAATATATACCTAGTCTTGTCATAAATAATGATACATAGAAAAAAAAGAAATTTTCTATTGCAAATAACATTTATTACTTTTACAATGTGTAAGTTTAATACATAAAACAATTTAAAATATAAAAAGCTTATTTGAAGTGGTTTCCATTGCCAGGGCCAGATCTCGTCACAAACAGAGGAGGTCTCATTGTACCTATTAATGGCCGGGAACACAAATTATTAGTAAAAGTAAAATTAATACCAAGCGTATGGAGAGTTTTAAAAATTGCATTGGGCTCGATACCTACATTGTGTAATGCAATCACAGCGATTCGGCTTTCTTTATCACCCCACTCCATTTTAATATTGCAAAATATTGTACAATGTATTGGCGCCATATTGAAAAAACTCAATGAACAATCATATAAAAATGACACATTCCAAATTCAAATGTAATATTTTGAGTATTTTTAATTGTAACAGTATTTATGGCTGGCCATATTATTCTGGAATAAGTAGGTATATTTAACTTTTTGCAAGAACAATTGTGTGGGAAAGAACAAGCATTTATAAAATATTCTCAATTTTTATACACTTGTATTGCATCTTATTCATATAACGGAATCTTAGGACGTGATTTTCATCCACTTCAAGACGTCCAATTTACTTGAAAATTTCCACACGTACCAAGAACAACACATATTTTTATTAGTTTCGCTGCAAACCACGATCTCTTTATAAATATCGACTGTGATACGATATTTATATCTTCTATAATTTTTTTTACTGTTTCAGTTGCTTCATTTATACAATGAAGTGAAGTAATATCATATTTATTTTTTAAATATTTAGAGGACAAAATCTCTCGAAATCAGAAAATATTTTGCACAGGATGCCGGCTAGATTATGGGTACCAGAACAGCGATGGTAATTGATACGCCCTGCCCATTACAATGCAGTGACGTTGAATATGATTGAAAAAGCCAAAAATTCTGAGCGGCACTACAACTGCGCTCGATACCTTGAGACATAAGATGTCAAGTCTCATTTGCCCAGTAATTTCACTAGTTACAGCGCCCTTCAAACCGAAACACAAGTAATGCTTACACATTACTGCTTCACGGCAGAATTAGGCGCCTTTGTGGTACCCATAATCTAGCCGGCATCCGGTGCAAAGGAGCCTCCCGCTGCTGAAATTTGTCCGAATATATTTCCACCCATTTTTACCAAAAGTTGTAAGTATTGATTTCTACCTGAGACTACGTCACGTCGGGCCGCGTCAGATTGACATACAGGTCCCTTAATCCTATTCTGAATTATTGTACTGAAACGAGCATTACGTTATCGCCGAGCCAATTTTCTTGTGGATTCTCAAAAAAGACGAAATAACTTTCCAAAATTTATGGTACTACTCTAATCCGCTGTTTTATAAAAGCATAAAGGCATTTTTATTTTCTCAAAATTGAAGAATTATTTTTGATGTCATTTTTAATATACTAGATACTACTACCGCTTTGGAAACAAATTGCGCTCTGAGAGAGAAGAAGCGGCGCAAGAAACTCTCCCAACATTCTTTTTTTTTGCGCTCTTTTCAATATTAATATACAATATTGTAGTCATTTCTATCGCTATAAAACAAACATAATCTAGTCCCAGGCTGTCCGATCAAGTGATATCAATCTAATGTATAATCTATCAATATAATCTATGTGATAGCAATCTAAGTAGATATTCAGCTGTGGAGTAATAAGATTTACGACAGAGCCATTTTTTAATTAATCATTTAAATTTATTTATAGATAATGCCTGAACAGTGGCTGGGACTTTATTATAAAAGTGTATACATTTACCCTTAAAGCTATTATGTATCTTATGAAGCCTACTAGAATGAATGAAAATCACTATTAAAACCAAAATCAAAAGCAATATCTAAAAATATAAAGATTTTATTAAAAATTTTAATGCATTATGTTTGCTGCTATTTCTAATAATATAGAAATCAGATAATAATAATAATATTGACACACTTTTACACAAATAATCTTGCTTTAAAATATTCCTAGCTTGTGCTATGGTTACAAGACAACGATATATTTAATATGATATACTTACTTAAACATACATAAATACATATAAATATCCATATTCATCTTAATTATAAATATTATTGGCATTCGGGGATTCGAACCCGGGACATCTAGCTTAGTAGGCAGGGTGACTAGCCACTGGGCTATATGGCCACTCGAAACAGATTTGATAATATTCATAAAGCTAATAAATTCAAATTCAAATACTTTTATTCAAAATAGGATTCAAAATCACTAATTATTGAACGTCAAAAACTACCACCCATTCAAAAAAGACTGCCCCAGACCTGAGAAGAATGGGCGCAAGAAACTCAGCGGGCTTTTTTTTATATAAAAATATGAATTACTATGTGATATCGTATAATAAATATTTATAATTAAAAAGCCTGAGGATGTTCGCTTTATTTCGATAGTCTGTGGTGTCATTAAGAAAATCGTTTATGCTATAGTAACCTTTCCCACATAAACGTTCTTTAACAATTATTTTAAATTTCGTAACACATTTGTTTTGTACATTTTCTGGGATCATATTGTAGAAGCATATACATCGCCCAACAAAAGAAATCAATCACAAATCTTAGGTTTTCGTGGTTTAATTTAATAAAACTGGGGAGGTTGTTACCATCCGGAATATACATCAAAATGGAACATGGAATCAACAAGTAGTAAAACATACAAAGTTCAAAACAAACAGCGTTACCTTTTGTGGCACCGACGCTCTAATACTACATACTTAGATAATTTATTTGTGATAGTTAGTCTAGATAGAGCCGTTGCTACTAGGCAAGGCAAGAGAACAGGCCAGATTTAGTACTGTAGGTTTATGTGCAACGTAAGAATAGCTTAAAAATTGAAATCGCTGACAGTTGTTATTTAATCATATATCTTTAAACGAGCAATTCTTGTATATATATAATCTGAATCTCGGAAACGGCTCCAATAATTTTCATAAAATTTTATATATTTGGGGATTTCGGGGGCGATAAATCGATCTAGCTAGGTTTCAATTTAAAAAGATGTAGTTTTATCCGCTTATTTTTAAATTGAAACCTAGCTAGATATTTATGTTAGGTATTTATTGTTTATGAGAAACAACTACAATAACATTAGAATACAAAGGTTAATTTCGCCACTTTATACAAGACTATAATAGCTCCGATGAGACATTTCCGGAAAGTAGAAGACCCCGGTTCGAATCCAGATGTCCTATAGGTTTTTTGTTTTGTTTTGTACATTCTTAAAAATACGAAAAAGGCTCGTCCAGGTACTTTAATAAAACTGTGAAGCTTGTTACCATCCGGGATATACATCAAAATAGTACATGTAATTAACACGCACAAAAATATGCAAAGTTCCCAATTCCCAGCAAGGAAGAAACCTTCATCGCACTCAATTTAACATAAAAGAGATGTTCGTGTTGCGGTCTTAGAAGTCAAGACTCTTTACAGACTCTGTTTAAAGAAATAAATATACAGTTTACTTAAATAAAATTCTGAAAATATTTATTTAGTTATTGGGTACACTAACAAATTACACTCTTTACATAACATGCACACTTATATATAGTAATAATATAAATAGGAGTTAATTCTTTCACAAGTTACACTGAATTCATAATTTTAAACAACGTTACATGGGGCACACTAAAAGTTTTGCATTTCTAGCTAATCGGAACTATTTAAATTTCAAATGTTATATCTTTTGAAACATTGCAACCTTCTTAGTAGTAAAAAAACAATTGGCGGGAAATCATTTGTCAATTGTTTTTTATCACACATCAATGTTCTTCGTACGCAACAAAAATGGAATTAAGTCGAAAAGATTTTAGAGCGATTTTCATCGTCATTGGCGTCATTATAAACGATTTTTATGAGCGGTTCCATAATTGTGGAGGAATATTTCTGAAACGAGTGTTATGAAGAATAGTCTGTTTTATACAGAATTCTGCCATACATCTACCACCATAGTAACGTAAAAGTATGAGAAGATAACACAACAAAATTATAGAAATTAAAAAATTGTACTTGTTGCCAAACTATTGATAGATTTTTCGTGTTTAAAAGTGCTGAAGTCGGGAAACGACAAATTATGATTGCGAATTGATAAACCACTGAACTGTTAACCTTTATCGATATTATTATATGTTGTATAAAAATCTTAAATCACTAAAAAATAACGTTGCATACAAATGTTGTCCACAAAAATTTCGCCAAGTAAAATAACCACAAAGTTTTAATATTGGTTAAACTCTGGAGCAACATTCAACTTATTGTATTAAAACAACGCGCCACATTACCAAAAAACTATTTCGTCCAGTGACTAAATCTTTTCTTAACTCCAGCGATACTGTCGAACCATACTGGGGCTGGTGAACATAGAATACCCTAATTGCAGACATGAACGCTCCCACGTTATTTTCATGTCCCGAAAACAACCACAGCTTTGGCAGCTCTTCACCATTTATAATACCAGTTGCAGCATTCAGTATCCGATCCATCAGCACTCCTGAAAGTTATTATTAATAAGTATCCAAAGTTTTTGTAGTGTTCTTTTTGAAGTTGTCCTTGTTCTTGTCGAGTAAGTAAGTATTGTATTGGGCGATTTACATGCTTTTATCTACACCCATGCTTTAAATTCTCTATTAAAGATTCTGAAACAGTTAGCTTATTGCCAACATTAAAACACCCAATGTTCTAATAACCATTACATCATCCAAAAGAGTGTTGTAATGTTGTACTGAATTTCATAACAACACTCCTATGTTTTTTTTATCCCTTCATGCGCAAAGAATTTCACCATACAGCCACATTCTTATAGGTCGATGCGTAGTATCTGTATGAATTTCAAAAAAAAACATTTTCATTTACGCGGGCTCCACACTCCCACAACGTCGCGTGCCGTAAAAAAAAAGTAGGTTATTCGAATCCCCGCTATTTCGATCGATTTTAGAGCGATTATGATTTTCAAAGTTCTCTCTCTCCGCAAGATAGTGCCGCTCGTCTTTAAAATGCTTTTGGGAGAGGAGCACCTTGCTTGAGCACAGTGAGGCGATGGTTTGCTGAATTTGAGAGAGGTCGGGTTTCTTTACATGACGAATTTCGTGAAGGGCGGCCTTCAACCGGCGTCAACGAAAATATTGAGGTTACTGTTAAGCGGCTAATTGAAGAAAACCCGCGGATTACCTGTTGAAGCTATTGCTTAAATGTAAACGCAACCTAAAAGTTTATTTTGTCTGTGCTCAGTGTGACATATGTAATGTCAAATAGACGTCAGCCCTTTAACTTCCTGTTCTCTGCTAATGGTCATTGGTAATGTACGTACTTGTCTTGTTTGTTATCGCTCATAGTATTAAAATCAAGTGTAATCTCATCGCAGTGTTTTTATTCTTATCATTTTTCCTAACATGGTAGCAGAGCGTGGTTGGGAGAATAGGAAAAAATATTTATTTCGGCGAGATTACGCGTACCAATTTTTCATCACGCACGCGTTACTTCGTTGCTTCGGTGAACAACATGGCGTCCCCGCTTGCACAAGGTATGGAGAAACTAAAAGGGGCAGAAAACTACTCCACTTGGAAGTTTACTATGCGCATGCTATTAATTCACGAGGAATTGTGGGACTTCGTTGAAACCAATAACGAAAGCGACAAAAATAAAGGTGAGAAAGCGCTGGCGAGGATCGCGCTCTCTGTGGCACCGACGGTAATACCGTACATCCGTTCTGCCAAAACCGCGTTTGAGGCGTGGAACATACTGAAAAAGGCTTATGAAGGACGTGGTCTGAGCAGAAGATTGGGCCTGCTGCGGAGTCTTTTCAGCACCAAGTTGAGTGAAAATCCCTCGATGGAGTCATACCTACACAAAATTAAGGAGATTTCTCACCAACTGGAGGAAATAGAATCACCTCTGGATGATGAATTTGTTGCAGTGATAATGTTGAGTGGACTCACAGAAGACTACGACCCGCTCATCATGGCAATTGAGAATTCTAGTTCCAAGTTGACGACCGATACCATCTCCTCTAAACTATTACAAGAGGTACAAAGGCGTGAAGACAAGAACGAAGGTGGTACAGCCTTAGTCACCACACACACACAGAAACAATTCAAATGTTTTAAGTGCAACGGCAAAGGACACCTTTCTCGGAACTGTCCGGAGAGAAAGATTGCAACTGCAAGCAACTACAGTAGCAGCCTGGGAACGAGGCATCCACCGAGGAGCTCGCAGAAGAAGGTTCCTGTTAAAAACAAGGCGCTTGTGACGGCTCTCTCTGTGAATGTGAATAGTAACAAGTGGTACATTGATTCCGGAGCCACTAATCATATGTGTAACAGTGCAAAAGTGATGGTAGGATGTGATCCGAAAAAAACAGTGGATGTGTGCATTGCAAACGGTGCAAAGCTATCCACTGCGGGGTTAGGTCAAGTAAAAGTGCAGCTGAAAGACTGTGTAAGGACAATAAGTGATACTTATTATGTTCCTAATTTAAGTACTAATTTGTTGTCAGTCAGTGCCATGACCAAAAAAGGTTATATTGTTACTTTTGATAGTACATCATGTACTATCTATGATAATAACGAGATTTTAGCTACAGGTACCCATGTCAATGGTGTCTATCAGCTAGATACTGTGTCTGATAGCGTTTGTACTGCAGAGGAACAGGAGTGCAGTATGATGGCATCAGCTGCGGCAGACTTGAAATCCCAGGAAGTGTGGCACAAGCGGCTCGGTCACCTTAATCTAAGAAGTATGCAACTTTTGCAAAAAGGTATGGCAATTGGCGTTCATTTTAATACTTCTGATTTTCAGCAATGTGTGTCTTGTGTTGAAGGAAAGCAAAGTAGACTCCCTTTTCCTAAGAAATCAAGTAGTAGAGCGACAGAAGTGCTGGGTTTAATACATACAGACTTATGTGGTCCCATACAGGTTCCCTCTATAAGTGGTGCTAGGTACATACTTAGTTTCATCGATGACTACACAAGAAAGCAGTTTGTCTATTTTTTGAAATCAAAAAATGAAACTTTTGCTAATTTCAAAAAATTCAAAGCCCTTGTGGAGAATGAAACTGGGAAGAAGTTAAAAGTTCTTAGAAGTGATAGAGGCGGAGAATATATGAGTTCTAAATTTAAGGAATACCTAAAGACCTGCGGGATCAAACACCAGAAGACCATCCCCGACTGCCCACAACAAAATGGCGTCGCGGAACGGGCCAATAGGACGGTGATGGAGAAGGTTAGATGCATGCTGCGTGACGCTGGACTGGAAAAGAAATTCTGGGCAGAGGCAGTGAACACAGCAGTCTACTTAAAGAACCGCAGTCCTACCAAGGCCGTTCCTGGTGAAACCCCCGAGGAGAAGTGGACAAACAAGAAGGTAAATCTAAACCATTTAAGAATTTTTGGTTGTGTAGCTTATTCTATGGTAAAGAATAGGAGGAAACTTGATCCTAAAAGCAAACCATATATTTTTGTGGGATACAATGAAGAGTCGAAAGGCTACCGACTAATAGATACTGAGAACCACAGAAACTGTGTCAATTCTCGCAATGTTGTGTTCATAGAAAATAAATTTTGGAACAAAGACATGTCACATGATGATAGTTTCAAGCAACATCCTATTGTTGACATCAACAGTCTGATTTCTAATGAAATTCAGCAATCAGAATCATCCACTGTGAGTTCTGATCAATCTGATGACATGAGATTATCACAGAGAGAGGAACAGAGGATCAGCATGATCACACTGTATGATTCTGAGAGCGATAACACAAGTTCTGAAACGGAGAACTGTTTGGATTATACTTACGTTCCAGGAGATGACACGCTGGCTCAAGCAGAGCAGGAAGACACCTCCTACGAAGAAGCTGATGGGTCCTGCCTAATTGCTAATTTTGTGGCACTGGCTGATGGTTACCCTGATGATCCGCAGACTGCAACCGAAGCACTGAAGGGACCGGATTCAGACAGTTGGCGGAGGGCAATGACAGATGAGTATAATTCATTCATTAAGAACAAATGTTGGACTTTGACAAAACGTAAACCTGGCCATAAGCCCGTTCAATGTAAATGGATTTTTAAAAGGAAATATGGTGCTAATGGTGAGCTCATAAAATTTAAAGCTCGTTTGGTTGCCAAAGGTTATACCCAGAAATATGGTATAGATTACCAGGATACTTTTTCACCTGTAGTAAGGTACTCCACAATAAGAATGCTTCTTGCTCTAGCAGCAGAATACAACTTGGATTTGGAACATCTTGATGTGAAAACTGCTTTTCTCAATGGAGATCTTGAGGAAACAGTATACATGGAGCAACCAGAGTGTTTCAAGGTTAAAGGGAGCGAAGATATGGTATATAAGCTCGACAAGGCTGTGTACGGCCTTAAACAAGCTTCCAAGTCTTGGTACGATAAAATTACTAAGGTGCTCTGTGACAAATTAAAGTTCTGCCGCTTGACTTCTGAGCCATGCGTATTCTTTAAGTGTGAAAATGGATCAATGATGATCATAGCGTTGTATGTGGACGACTTGATTGTATTTTCATCACCAGATTTTCAAGGAAAGGATAAAATAAAGAAGGAACTACAGGAGGAATTCGAAATCACTGATCTAGGGCCAGCTCAGCATGTACTTGGCATGAAGCTGATGAGGGAAGATAACAAAATTTACCTAAATCAGTCGAACTACATTCAGAAGGTACTGAAAAAGTTTCGCATGGAGGACTGCAAACCAGCTGCAACACCCATGGAGACAGGTCTTAAACTTACCAAAGAACCCAAGCAGTACGAGACCTACGACTACAGAGGTTTGATTGGTTCTTTGATGTATGTGGCAGTTTGCACCAGACCTGACATCAGTCATGCAGTTAGCTACCTCAGTCAATTCAATGATTGTTTCGGCGAAACTCACTGGAAAGCTGCCAAAAGAATACTACGTTATTTGAAAGGTACAATTAATTTTAACCTTGTATTTTCCAAATCAGGTTTGAACATTTCAGCCTACGCAGATGCTGACTGGGCGTCAGACAACATCGACCGTAAATCGTTTACTGGCTTCATTTTTACCGTGGGCAAGTCCGTTGTTGCTTGGGAGAGCCGCAAGCAGCGCACTGTTGCTCTGTCAAGCACTGAAGCAGAGTACATGGCGTTGTCAGACACATGTAAGGAAGCTTTATTTATTAGAAAATTTTTATTTGAAGTTTTTGGTACCATGGCTAAAATCACGATTTATAATGACAATCAATCTGCTATTAAGTTATGTAAAAGTTTTGTATTTCATTCCAGAACAAAGCACATTGATATACGTCATCATTTTATTAAAGAAATTGTTAATAAAGGTGTTGTTGAAATAAAATACTTGTCAACTGCAAATATGTTAGCAGACATATTAACTAAAGCACTTTGTAAAGAAAAGCATAATTATTTCACAAGTCAGTTGCTAACAAGTTCATAGGTTAACTTATAATGTTTGTGTTTTAACTGAACTAAGTTAGAATGTAACTTTGTTAAGTTGTAGTTTATGTTTAGCTTGCGTTTAAGGGCCAGTGTTGAAGCTATTGCTTAAATGTAAACGCAACCTAAAAGTTTATTTTGTCTGTGCTCAGTGTGACATATGTAATGTCAAATAGACGTCAGCCCTTTAACTTCCTGTTCTCTGCTAATGGTCATTGGTAATGTACGTACTTGTCTTGTTTGTTATCGCTCATAGTATTAAAATCAAGTGTAATCTCATCGCAGTGTTTTTATTCCTATCATTTTTCCTAACATTACCTATCAGACAATTCGAAGACAATTTGGGGATTGGTATGAGGCAAATTCAGATAATTTTACACAAAGAATTGAAGGTTCGGAAACTTAATTGTCGATGGATCCCTCCTGAACTGACAGCGGATCAGAAGCGGGCTCGCATGGAATGGTGCTCACAGATGCTAATGAAGTACGACCACGGACATTCTAATGCTGTTTATGACATTGTCACATGAGACAAAACGTGGATTTATTGTTTTGAACCCGAAAAAAAACAGCAATCTTGTGAATCGGTGTTTGAAAATGAGAATAGGCCAACAAAAGTGAGGCAGGAGAGAAACGTTGGTAAAAAAAGATCGCATTTTTTTATCAGCTACGGGTCCCATCTGCACAATTCCACTTGAAGATCAAAAGACTGTTAATGCCGAGTGGTATTCTACCATTTGTTTGCCCAGGGAGTTAAAAAAAAGATCGCGAACGACGACCAACAAGCCGTGTTTTCCTACTTCATGACAACGCTTCTTCACACATGGCCAACAAAACAGTCATTTTTAGCTTCCGAAAAAGTACAACTCGTCACCCATCCTGCACATAGCCCCGACCTAGTAACCTGTAATTTCTTTATTTTCCCCAAAATCAAAGATTTGATGAGAGGTTTCATTTCTACCAATACCGAAGAGACAGTGATAGCGTTCAATCAGCACGTAGAAAAAACATGCCTTCAGATCTGTGGTCCTCGCACGAAAAAATGTTTAAAATGTAAAGGAGAGTATTTTGAAAAACATAATTATTATATTTTGGTTATAACATATATTTTTTTTTAAGTTAGGCAAAACTTTTAGTGTGATCTAAGTATAAGATAGTTTTCAATATTTTACAATTTAAAAACTAAAATCTACAAATACTTTCATATGAGAAACGAAAATAAATATGTAATAAATAATGTGAAAACAAAGTAAATTTGGTATTTTTTCTAATGCTCAAGCAAACAGCAAGCTGGCAAGGTTTGGCCAGTGAATTATTTGACCTAGAGCCTGAAAATAGCTGCGCTTTGGCTCAGATTAGTTTTGGATAGCGTTGTTTGTACTGTATTTGGAAAATGTATTAATAGTGTGTAATCTGTATAAGTTTAACACACAACTATTTTTTAAATTCATTGAATTTTTACATGTTAGTACCTATACCTATACTTATAGGTATAAGTACTAACATGTAAAATATATATACTTATGTAAAAATCGAATTGTGTATGCATGTGTGTTCCTTTATGGATTCCATATTAATTCGAAAACGATTGAATTTGTGTGAGTGTGATGTTTTATAAAGATTAACTTAAAAGGCGTGTTTTTGGTGTTTTTTACAAGATATTATTTCATAAAAGGTGAAACGTGAAAAATTTTGAATGTTATGTTGAAGTAATTTAAAGACTATTTTTGACAAACTTTGGCTCATCGATTCAATAATGTAACTCAGATTAATTTGTAGGTATTTTCCCTGTATATGATTTTAACAAATGAATTCCAAAACAGATATTTACGCAAATGAAGTTGCCGGCAAAGGTGAGTTTTTTTACTTATTGACAATAATTACCGTCTTCTAATAGTGATTTAATTGGAGACTATTAAATAATTCGAACCGGTATTGTAATAAGCGCCTAATAAGCAATTACAAAATGCATTATTATTTAAACTAAGAAGAATGTCTCCGTTAAAGAACTAATTAATGTCACCAGCGGTTTTGATTACAGTTTGAAACTCAAAGTAAACGCTTGTGTCGTAGATTGAATTAAGAGTCATGATAGCCGCATTGTTGTCTTTAATGAAAGCCTTTCTTTAAAGAAATACTTTTGAGGTTATACTTTCATGAATCAGCTTGGGGAAAGATAGAGAAAAGAAAAAATTGTTTTTTTTAGGTGCATATCATTTTGATAAACAAATTATCGTCTTTGTAATTTACTTTTTCAAGTTAAACTTCTTTAGAATCGTTGGTTGTGATTTGAAACTCGATGAAACGAAAAAGCGAGACGATAGAGATACAAACAGGTAAATGTATAGGATTCGGCTGGTGAGAGAATGAGATACCAAGCATTATTCAGTGTTTTGGTACCAGGCGATGTTTTTTTATTTATTTTTGCTTGTTAGCCGGTTTCGAAATTCTCAAGATTGAAATTCAAAATTTTTTATTATTTGTTTCAAGATTATGAATTTAACAAAACGTACATAATATGCATAAATCAGGTGCGTCAAATCAAAATTATATATTTGAAGTGAATACTTCTTTAGCGGCGTTGAGCACTTTTCTTTGGATGAGTATAAAATGTTAAACTCGCAAAAGGACACGTGACCTGACCGAAAATTCGTAAGACAGTCGTTGAAATTATGGATGACAGTTGATTTTTCTGAAAGATAACCTTTTGAATGTAACATAATAGTAAAAGTTAAGAAGTGTTCAATTTTTTTGTAATATAAATTGCCCTTTTCGTGTAAATATTCACATAAATGCTATTACTAGCATTTATGTGAATATTACTTCCATACTGATAAATGAAACAATTCGTGCAAAATTATTCCCTTTCAAATCGATATGCACAACGTTAATGTTCAAGTTTTCTGCCGGCACTCCCGGAGTGCAAACCGTAACTTTTTCTTTCAAAACACGCCTGCGACACACAAAAAGAGATAACCATAGTTATTTGTTAGCGCAATAGGCTGAGCCGTTGATTCTGACTACTGTGCCCGCGGTTCGATCCTCGCCACCATGTACGAATCCGTTTTCAATTTTCGAAATCATATGGTCGAGGCTTTGTAAGGTTGGCAACAAGCAGGTCGACCTTAATGAAACAATACATTACATTTGAATGTTCCTCATAATTAAAATATTATTATTAGGACTAAACTTATATTTGCTTTATATTAGCTTTATTTTATAAATATGAGTGTAAGTTTGTTTGTTACGGATTTACGCCCGAGCTACTGAACCGATTTTGATGAAATTTGGTACACCGACTTGGGAAAGGACATAGGGTACATTTTATCCCAGAAAAATCCATGTTTCCCGCGGGGTGAAAAAAACTGAAATTCAAGTCGATGACCTATATCTATACCGATTGTAGGCTTAGTTTGCCATTGCAAACTTCCTCGACATAAGATTAAAAAACGTTAGTGTGGTAAAGGTTACTATAACATAAATGACTTTTTAATGATACCACAGATTGGGAATGGAGTGACCGCCCTCAGGCTATTAAATAATAAGTTTAATTGTAATATTACAAAAAAAAGCCCGCTGAATTTGTGCCCATTCTTCTCAGGCCTGAGGCATTCATTTTGATTTTGGAATGGGTGGTAGTTTTTTAGAGTTTCAATAAGTGTTGTCACATCCTATTTTGAATAAAAATAATTGAATTTGAATTCATACTATTCTGGGAATGGGAGCGAAAACGGGAACCGGAACTAGAATAGGATATGAGATAATCTTCAATTCCAAACTTGCTTATTATTTTTAAAAACCCTTTATCATTACGGACGAGGTCGCTAGCTAGTATCTTCATACATAAAAGCAACATACACTCTAGATGTTGTTGTAAGTCGTAATAAATCTTCACATTTCCTTAACAGGGGCTTGATTTAATAATTGTACCCCATTTGTACCCTCGGGTAGTTGACAAATGATGTTTACCCGGTAACATTTCTGTTTGCCAAAGTACGGCAGGTGGGTCGGGCTCGTAATTACGGTACGAATGTTATACCTGTTAACATTAAACTAAGACACCTATAAAATCTTTATTAATTTGTGTTCGTGATTCAATCTTAATGTTTGAATCATGCTTAGCCTTTCTAAAAAAAGGCATAAAAATGCATTTTTTCCTACCTCGATGAAAATCTGTCTTTTAGATCCTTAACCAGGGATGGTACGAGGGACAAAAGTGGCCGATTCTCTCCCGCCAAGAGGACTTTTGACTGAAAGCGAGCTTTTCATCCAGGTGAGAAAAAAATCGTTTACGCACCACGTGAGATAAGTAGGACATTGCCATCCGCGATGGTCAATATTCCGCGGGTGAGAATGACCTACTTTTCTCCCTATACTATTATTTTCTCAAAATTTATTCCTATAAAATTCTTTCTGATGTCACTTCTACCTCTTCGGAAACAAATGGATTACTAACTACCATAGATTTTAATAAAAAAAATGAGCACTTAGCTGTATTTTTATATGATTACGTGAACATATCGATATTTTTATCGAAAAATCATATAAAATTTTCGAAAAATCATAGAATAGTATTACTTAAAACATAAATGTCCATACGTACTTTATGGTATTACTAAACAGTTGGAAGTGATTGATTGCCTTTTCAATCTTCAAAGAGCGCAGAATACAAAATATTTCCTCCAGCCACAACCATGTGTACTGACGCGATCAATGGGCTCGGACGCCTTTATTCCTTTACGGTTCACGCTTCACTCTGTCATATTGTGTTTTATTTGTATAAATAGAAATATTTTTAGAAGTTCTTAATATTTTCAAGCAAAAACTAATAAGAATAACGTTAGTTAAATCTAAGTTTTTTTTACTATAACACCTTTTTTCTATAACTAACAGATATACTAACTAACTATATGACACTAACAGTTTATGTTCGCAATCGAGAGACCTTGATAAGAACAGATAATCGAAATATTACCGAGCATCTTATTCAACTAAAAAGGTATTCCAAAAAACATAGGTATGGACACAATGAATTTTTTTAAATTGTTCATCTGTTCGGTATGACAGAAATATTAATCGAATGTTTGAGTACCGACGGATAAAATATAATATACTATAACTATACGGCCACCTATTTGGCGGTCACATGGACAAAATACAAACTACAGCTGCTTCAGCCATTTTGAAAACGTCATTTTGTCATTGGTTTTAACCGACTTCAAAAAAGGAGGAGGTTCTCAATGTTATATCACTTTGGCCAATGACGTTCTATACACAAAGAGAATTTAAACACTACGTTCATTTATAAAAATAGACTATGCACCTCATACAAAATCAAAGCCGAAATATGGCACATGCCACAAATGACATCATAATAAGCTTCGAATGCTATATCTATACATTTCTGCGTTTACTCTAGTTTTATAAAATTTTATTGGTCAATACGCAGCAATGTAAACACTATTTCAGTTTCAGCTGAGTATTTTGAATTTAGAACCGGATTTGGACAGTGACATCAGTGGAGTAGTAGTTAGGTATTTTTTTAATCCCAAACAAAACAAAGAGCGTTGCTATAAGTTTTACGTTCGTCTGTCGGTCCCTATTTTTCGATCAAGATCTGTTCAGTCGGAGGTTTTTTACGTTTTTAATCAAAAACCCCCTTTAATATTATAAAGGGGAAAGTTTGTATGTTTATTTATTGGCTTGTGTTTATATTTGTTAGTTCTTTACGTTCTATAGGGATTAGGATTTAATAAGTTAAGGTAACCTTTAATGAGAGAAACTTATACTCAAATATTATCTTTTTATTCACATAAAATAATTAGTTAAACTGGTTATTTTAATGTTTGGTTCCTTGAATTAAATAAAATTTGTCTTTTAGTCTTACATATCTTTTCCAGGGACATCAACATAAATATTTGTATGACAGGTTTTGTCAAATTTTAAATGTGGTTAAATCCAAAAAACTTAAATACTTTAGTGGTTAAATATAAATATACTTATTTGGTTTGTAAATTTCTTCACATCTCTCTCTTACTACCAACTGGCGCCAATTCTCTTTCATTATCTCGTGTACGGGAAAGTAAGGGAAGTAAATACGTATCGATTATCATTAAATAAAGATACTTCCGTGATAACGTGTAAATAGCACAAGCATGTTCACGTTCTTGTAAGCCGTTCACATTACATAAAATACAATACTGCTAAACAATGTACACTCCTTTGGCCTTCAAAAAAAATTAACAAAAAAGCAACCGACTTCAAAAACAGTATTCCAAAACAACAGATATAATATGCACTAAAAAGTATAAAAGTTGCTTATTTTTATACAATCTAATTAATAAATCTAATTCTAGGAACTATTACTGTTATTTTTTAATCGGTGTCCTCCCGCCCTGATCTCGCCTCTCGCCTCCTCACGTCGCGTGTGACTAGAGCACATCTCACTTATAACTATGTATGTAGTTCCAAACCTACCTTGGCTGACACCGACTCCAATTGAATAAAAATAAGCAATTATTTTATACTTTTTAGTGCATATTATATATATTGTTTTGGTTCTCCTTCCCACAAGCACACAGCCGGTCTGAGGTTCGAGTCTCCTTAGGAGACGCCCCGCGACTGTTGTTGCGTAGTCTTTGCGGCCTCCACGGCCCACGTCCTACTTCGCTGTGAAAGCCAGGGCTGCTAACAGCACAGAGGAGGTTTCAGTCGGTATGGGGCGTACGCTTACGCGGACACTCGAGTCCGACATATTACGCCCCGTTCCGGGGCGTAAATACGTAACAGTATTTCCTCCTCTCAAAAAAAAAAAAAAATTTTGTTTTGGAATAGTGTTCTCGAAGTCAATTATTTTTTTGTTAATCATTTTTTTTATTAATAGATTTTAGTGATTTTAAACTACACTGACTAATAATTTGTCTAAATTTGTGTAGAAGATTCGGCAAAATATCGTTGATCCTAAGAATTATTGAGTTCCGTTACTTTATTATGAATTCCATAAGCAGAACCTAACCTTACTATCACCAAACCTTCGAAGTATATCCGTTCCATTAAAAAAAGAAGTATCGAAATCGGTTGGCGCGATATTTGTAAATTTGTTGCGCATGTGCTTATAGCAAATTTAAGTCTTTTATGGTTTTCTCATGGTTGCCAAAAAATGAATTATCAAAATCGGTTCACCGTCGAAAAAGAAAGAGTCGAAAGTTGTGAGGCAACGAACACAAAAAAAACATACCGACGAATTGAGAGCCTCCTTCTTTTTTGAAGTCGGTTAAAAAGAGCGACTCTATTGTTTTCATTTCTGACTGTGTCCTTTCATTTGTCCCATTCTGACAAGCGAGTCTTGTCTGGGGACTTGTCAATAATTGTACCATATTTAATGAAAAAATATTCGTTTTTATTAAATTACTTACACTTTTTGCATATTAACCTTATGTAAATAAAATAACCTTACCTATGATATGTCGCAACATCTTTTTTTGAGTCGTTAATGTATACATTAAGCACTTTTTATAGCACACTTAGGCTTGTTGATTGACACGCAGTTGACCCACGACTAAGGAGAAAAGTGTGCTTACATTGTCTTTAAGCACACTTTTGCCGTTCCGTTATCAGACTGCGAATGATATGTCCATATGTATAGAACGTCATTGACTTTGGCAATAACAAATTTACCGCTTGCCACGCTGTGACCTGATGAGATAAGTTGAGGGACCACTTGACAATGATTGTGAAAGAAAAGACCTAGACGTTCACGTCATAGATTATAATTATAAACGTATTAACGTAGGTAGATTTGGCAATGGAAACATCGAGCGAGATCAAAATCTGATTGTTCATGTGAGCGTGAAATATCTATGCGTTGATAGTGTTGGGTAAAATGTATCGATACCGAACAAAATAACAACATACTTTATAAATATCTTCGTGAAATTTCGTTTTGTTATAGGACGAGACAGACAAATACGATAAAGTATAACGAAGATTGATGTAGAATTTGTGATTGTTTACGTACTACCTATCTCAACCGTAATTTTCTTGTGTTAGGGTACAGCAATGGAAAAAAAATTAAAGAAGTATGATCGAAATTTATCTGTAAGTAATATATTCATATTCCTCCAAAGGTGACTGTGTAAACATTTCGCTAGCTCTCCTTAGATATATATTCTGCAAATTTGCTTAGAGCATGTTTTTTTTAAAATTACATGCACCTTTTTCGAAAGGTATTTACATATTTTCTTTTATAAATTTCCGTAAAACTCCTTCAGACTTAAAATCACATCCGAAAGCAAAATATTTTATCTTTGGAATTGAATATAGCACCTTGAACCATTACTCGTATTTTAACAGATTACTTAGGCTGAGATATATACAGCGTACATAGACTTCGCTCAGACTTATTTAATACTTTGGCGAGTTTTTTTTATGAAATAAGGGACGAGATGAGCAGGACGTTCAGCTGTGGTGTGGTGTGGCATCCTGTGCAAAGGAGCCTCCCACCGGTGGAGTGTGATAAAACGCGAACTTGACTTTTGGATTGGGCTGTTTTAGCTTAAGTTCAGAATAATTGCAGCTGTCAAATGAGTATGGAAAATAAATCAAAGATTATGCTAAGCTTACACTCTGCTAAGTATTATGTAAGTAAAGTCTGAGCAAAGTCTAAGAGTTGTCCAAGGAGTGACTGAGTCACATTTTAAAGAAGCTTTCAAACATTATTTCGTATAGAGTACGAAAATTATGTGATGCAATGCAGTTAATTAAAGAAAAAGTGTGTATATGTAAAGTTATACTTCTTTGGCGTAACATAACAAATTCTTAAAATTATTTATTCATCGTGCTATTCTACATTTGTAGAAAGAACGATATGTTAAAAATCTGAAAAAATTGTGAAATAAATTATTGAATATTAACGTCAGAAATTACTGAAAACTTTTATTTTTAGATGTCGTTGAGCGCGCGCAACGTAACAGTCAAAGAAGTTGTCTTCAATAACATCAAAAAGGTCATTATATTTTTCTTTTATGTCAATGTAATTTTGCAGTTATAACTGCAAACCTATTTAAAATTCTTTTTTTTGTATTTTGGTTTGGTTTGGTCTTGTTACCAAAAATAATCTAAATAAATAAAAAAAGATGTGGTGTCGTGGGATACCAGGTAGGAGCGAAGTTCCTTCGGCTAATGTAGAATCGACACAATTTGTAAAAAAAATCGTGTTCAATTTTATGTAAGTTTTCTTGATTTTTCTCTTAAATTTTGCAGATTAGTTTTTATTTAAGTACAGGAAAGTATTTATGAAATTCAGTATTTTAGGAAATAATAAATTACGTAAAATAAAAATAAAAAATAGTAATCCAAATTATCAATTAAAATAACAAAATATGTCTCCTTATTTTTGTTTGACAACATGAAACTACATAGAAATAGAAAAATGATGTGGTGTCGTGGGACACCAGGTAGGAAACGATTTTGTGATCAATTTTGAAATCGAAGATTTCAAAAATGATCCCAAAATCGTTCTCTACACCCTCGAGGACCTCAGACACGATATCCATATTGCTGAAATCATAATTTTGAGCGGCGGCCATCTTGGATTTCAAAAATGATCACAAAATCGTTCTCTTCACCCTCCAGAACCTCGGTTACGAAACCCATAATATCATAAATCAGCGGCCATCTTGGAATTAGAAAAAAACCTGCACAAGGCTAGAAGGGAAGATGTTCTACTTACTAGAGGCCGCGCGCTAAACCTGCACAATACAAGGCTAGTAGGGAAGCCCGAGAGTAAGAAATACTCTTCCTCAATCGGTGTCTCCCTTGAACAAAAACGTCTCAAATTTCCGTGACGTTCTTTTCTTCTAAAAAAATTACCCTCATGCGCCTTAAGAAGTTGCACTTCAAAATGCATAAAAATATCACAACATTTCGTACTCTTGCGCAACCATTTTTATAAAATATTACGCGGTCCTTCCGGGGTGGGGTCGTTGACCCGCATCGCTCGGCTAGTGTCTCGGCCATGCCCGTGTCGAACGTATAATATGTACCGCTATAGATAAATACGTTCGAGTGATTTTTGCCTAAAGTGTTGGGAAAACCTCGCCTTAAAGTAATATATATAATTTACAGTCCGCACTCAACGTAATAATTTATTTCATTCCTGAGTTATCGATTGGTATGATAAAGCTGCAACATCAAACTGTAACTTTTATGTGTTATCAACCACTATTAAAACAAACAAGATGCTATTCGCAACAAAATTCAATAAATTACGCTAAGAGTAAGATGCGATGACATTAAGTAATATTGACAATGTCAAGTCCCTTCCATGCGTTATCAGATTATCTTTTAACATAAATATTGGTGGAAAGATTTCTTGAGTGGGGAATGGATATTGACTAAAAGTTATGTTTTCATTCATATAAAGAAAGAGGGGAAGATAAATGCTTCGATTTTTTTTTCCACTGTTTGTTTGAAATAGAAAAATAACCGGTTAACAATAGTAATACATATCCACTCTGTGAAATTGTTTCAACCATGGTAATACTCACCAACTCTTAATGTAGCTAAGAGCTGAAAGTGGACAGTGGGAGGCTCCTCTGCACAGGATGCCGGCTAGATTATGGGCACCACAACGGCGTCTTTTTCTGTCGTGAAACAGTAATATGTAAACATTACTGTGTTTTGGTCTGAAGGGCGCCGTAGCTAGTGAAATTACTGGGCAAATGAGACTAACATGTTATGTCTCAAGGTGACAAGTACAATTGTAGTGCGACTCAGAATTCTTGGGTGATTCGAAAATCCTGAGTGGCACTGCATTGTAATGGGCTGGGCGTGTCAATTACCATCAGCTGAACATCTTGCTCGTCTCGTCCCTTATTGTCATAAAAAAGTATGTATTATATTTATACGAGTTATATATATAAAAAAAAAGTTTCCAAGCAACTATTCCTAACTATTAGTGAAAAAACATCTTATGTCATCAGAAATTGTTATAAAGTAAGTGCGAGCCAGACTAACACATGAAAGTTCCATAACTTCGTAGAAGATATAAAACATTTTGATACATTCTAATATATTGAATTAATTGTAGTTTACAAACTTTCATTATTTAACCACTGCTGTAGAAAATGTAACAAAAATACAGAAATGCTTTCTTTCCGTCTATATTCCAAATGCTTAGTGAAGTAAAAAAATAAAATTGCACAACATATAAATATGAACTATATAAAATATAAATGTAAATCGATCAACGTTACGTAGTTCAAAACTATATTGGGAAATAAGCGAAACGGTCATATAATCATAATATTCAGACGTGTTATAAAATTATTAATTAAAAGCTTAAAACAAATAAAAAAAAAACAGAAATGTTCATAGACTGGTTTTGGTTAGACCACAACGTACTTCATTGCTTCAAAGTAACGCGTACGGAATATGTGTATAATACATACATATATATATAAAATTGGAGTGTCTGTTTGTAATATTGAAATAACCGTTTTTTACAAAATGTATACGAATATACTATATACGTTACATACACCAAAATAATATTATTTACAATTTTTATCTGTCTGTCTGTCTGTTTGTTCCGGCTAATCTCTGAAATGGCTGGATCGATTTTGACGGGACTAAATTAGGAGTTACTTAAATAAGAAGTAACTTAGGCTACGTTTATTTTAGAAAAAATCTTTTATTTCCGAAAAATAAAGTAATGTTGCAATGTCCATGTCTAACTCTAAAAATAAATAATATGGTAAAAGAACGTTTGCCGGTTCAGCTAGTTATTTAATGAAATAACTGACCGTGTACAAAAATTACCCATAATTTATACTCACTCTTAAAATATTTCAATTGACATCTGTAAATTATAATGTGGGTGAATCCTTAAATTGTGTCATTGATATTTAAATTACTTATTTAAATAAATAATTGTCAATCACTGATATTTGCATACTTTGTATAAAGCTGAGTATCATACTGTAAACATTTATACTGTACCATAAACCTGTACCTATTCAATACAAATAAAGTTTATCTTATCTTATAGAAACAAAAGAGTCCTTTATATCTGCCTCGGGGAGACACAGGTATGAATGTATGTGTAAAAACAAAGGAAACATGGTGTGAATGTAAAGCCTTACTGAAAGAATATAATGAGTTTATCTCAGTGTATCTTTTAATAACCGTTGACATATTGTATATTACGATGGTGTGTAGGACACAACTTGTATATATAATGAATACATTTTTTGTAAGCAAGAGTTAATCTTGCAAAGAGTTGTTTTGCCTGATTGCTGCCGCCCAATTCCAGCAGCTCAGTAAACGCTAGAAACCCAGTTACCATCCTTGGATGTGTGTTTTTCACCTGCAGCGCAGTCATGAACCTACTTCAGTTTCCAATCGAAACCAACCCGCGGGCAATCCGCGTCTCGAAACCCTATGACAAACGCGGAGACGCAAGACCGTCGAAGCATAAGAATGCTTTGTAGCTTATGCTTCAAAGTAAAACAGGATCATAGATTATGTGCAATAAGCATATGTTGTGACTTCTGAAATAAAACAGAATAAAAAAACGTTAGTGACGTTAAATGACTGAAAAGATCTTGAGAAGGTCGTTACTAGTCCTGTTTGCAATTTGAACGAAAAAAAAGAAAAATGTTAAAAATGAGGACTTTAGGAATTTTTCTTGGTGGTAGGTTTCGACTTTTAACAAGTGATTAATAATTAGACATATTAAAAAAATGCGCCTCGCTTATACTAGTATCGAAATACTTGGTTTCGTAATCTTAAGCGGTTGCCAATTCCGCGGTTATCTGGAATTCTTAATATAAAAAAGTGCGTACAACCTAAAGGCTTGCAATGCTTTTGAAATTACTTTGGTGTTGTCAGAGTTTGGGAGCGAAAGTGATCACTTGCCGTACGTATCCGTATACTCTTTTCTGCTCATCTTCCAATATTAAGTGATTTGAAATCCTAATTTGAACCAAAGAATTGGCAGAAATGTATAAAAAATTGTTTGAGGTCTAAGACAGTCTTTCTCATGCTTACTTAATTGCTCGTGGCGGTGAAAAGAGTGACATCTCAAGTCAATTTCCTAATATGCAATTATTGGGGTTGAGCAGGTTATCAACTGTAAAGTAGATCCTGTAGATGGAGCTACAACCTGAGAGTTGAACAAGACATAGCAAGATTTACGAATTATACGTTGGCTCGACCGGTTGGCTCAGTTTAAAATAAAAAATTGTTTTACGGCCGTTTTCAGTAACGTATCTCTAATTACGGATTTAATATTGGTGTCACTGTTTAATGACAATATCCTATCTATCCATATTTATAGTACAATGTAGGTATAGTCCAACGTTATCTGTCGATAGGTTATTGAAATGCAAGTAAGCGTAAAAGGATTGATTTTCTACCTCTAGTAAGTTAAACTAAGGTTTTAGATAAGTTATTGAAAACGGCTATTTAAGAACAAATCTTTTGACATTCGTAAGTGTAATCTTCGAATAAAGATATTTTAATTAAAAAAAAAAAAACGATTAACAGACCTTATCATGTATCAACAAAAATGAAATTGTGTTTATTCAACACAACACAACAGATTAACAGAGTCAGTAAGTAGGTATAATTCACGATGTTCACTAAGTAAATGTTTATCGAGAATCAGGTGGGCGCGGTCGATACGACACACATGGGCCTAATGGCTTAACTCAAATCGTGTGTTAATACTTTATTATATCGTATGCCCGCGCTCTAATACGTATTTACCCTAATATAACTTTGATAACTTATAATAAATTACGACTGATGTTTGAGTTTCGCTGAGTAAATAAAGAATTTCTCTGTTTACTTTAGTTTATTCAATTGTTTATAGTATTGATTTAGGTGTGTATAAAATATATGTATTTACAATCGCAGCTGGTCAAGTGTAGTCTAAACAAACAGAATTATTAATATTAAAAAAATATATCTTGTTTAGTTCTCTATTTCAGGGTTTAAATGAAACCATTGTTATTCATGTATCACCTAGTTATAAATTTATTTAATTTTCTGACTTGCTTTGTCCAACACGACTGATATGGGGTATGTTCCGATATGCACTTCGACCATTGTACAGTGTGACGCCAATTTAGAATACTGTGAAGCCGTTCCTTTGTAGGTAGTTATATTGGTTGCTATTTAAAACGGAACGCAATCCCGTATACTGTCAGCCGCATTTTTTGACGCAGCATTCAAATGAGTGTATTAAAGTTTTCTAGTTCATTAAAAAAACTGTTGTTGGAGTACTGACAAATTTAAAAATATTTGGGATTAAACTGTAGGTATTGTTTATAAAACGTTAGGCACTCGAGTGGTTTTGACTGATCACGTGATCAAAGTACTGCGAGTACCTTACCTCGAAAACGCCAGTGCTCACAGTAGAATATGTCGGCGATTTATGACGTCCTATATTTCCCTAGGGTACTGCGGCAGTATACTGGCAGTCCATAACGGAACGAATTTTTCTACAGTGCTCGCAGTGCATATCGGAAATTACCCATAGCAAGCTTTTTTATAACAGTAAGGGTCGAGACGAGCAGGACGTTCAGCTGGTGGTGATTGATCGCTACGATTGCGCGATTTAAGATGTTTAGTCTCATTTGCCCAGTAATTTAACTAGCTACGGCGCCCTTCCGACCGAAACACAATTAGGCTTAGACTATTTACTTCTTCACGGGAGAAATGGGTAAAGTTGTGGTACCCATAATCTAGCCGGCATCCTGTGCGAAGGAGCCTCCCACTGGGTAAAGCTGAGGTTTTGGTATTTAAATGAAGCAATAACTTATTACTTTATTTCTAAATGCCTTCACAATGAAACTCTCCCCAATACTTCGCTAGCAGCATCGCTTTCTTGAACTTTTTAGTAGCTGACAGTTCAGATTCCTCCATAAAAGGAAGCTTCAAGAAACAGTGAATCTATCAGCCGCTTCATTTGTGGTAACTTAGTTGTGATAGTTCTAGCAGAGTCGTAATTAAGATAAATTTTATATTTTAATTAAAATTTAATTCTGTAATTATAAGTAGTATCTGGATAAAATTACAGCTTTCAAAATAAACTATGAAATGTTTCTCACTAATGATCCAACTCTAAAGGATTCATTCAAGTGAAGAGAAGTCGCTGCAATTCAATTATAATGAAAGCTTACGATAAATTTAAGGATTTGGTCTTTTCATAACCGAGATTTTTCTGTTTATTTATTACTGTTACATAAACAGTTACAATTACGGCGCTGCTAACATGAATGATTTATTTTTAAAGGTTATTCGTTTTTATCACAATTGGGTATAAGTCAGGTATAAGATATTTTTTATATAAGAGGGGGCAAATGGGCAAAAGGCTCGCGTTATTTGCGTTGTCGGCCTTTAAGTTGTTATTGGGGTTTCGGTGGGCTTAGGTGAATAATAGAAAAACAAAATCATATATAAGTTAATTCGAGTCTATAATATTTTTGTAACTAATCGTTTTGTTACTGTTATACAATTTTGCTGATTTCATACTTTAATTTCGTAATGTAACAGTAAACAGTCCTTACAAAGAAAAGACATGTGAACCGCACTCAATTCTACTTGAGTTGCAACGTAAATTATAGATGGTTTTAACCATTGGGTATGATACCCAAATTAACAAGTTGAATATTGATATAAAAAAAAATTTAACAAAAAAATAACCGACTTCTAAAACACTATACCAAAACAATAGATATAATATGCACTGAAAAGTATAAATTAAAAATAATTGTGAATATTATACAATCTAATTAATTAATATAATTCTAGTTATGATTATTGTTATTTTTGGAATCGGTTTTGCGGTCAAATTGCAATCGGACCACACGGGAAGCACTAGCTTTCAAATAAAAATTATCAAAATCGGTTCACCCAATCGAAAGTTCTGAGATCCAACATATAAAAAAATCCAACGAATTGAGAACCTCCTCCTTTTTTGAAGTCGGTTAAAAACAGAGGATGTTTTGACACTCTTTGTGTTATCCCACAAAGCTACATCAAGTTAACAAGCAAATAAAAACTTCCTTAAAGGCCGGCAACGCTCTTGTGATTCCTCTGGCGTTGCAAGAGAATGTGGGCGGCGGTGATCACTTAACACCAGGTGACCCGTACGCTCGTTTGTCCTCCTATTCCATAAAAAAAATTATTGCACCGGAAACACACGTAAAAAAATTAAACAGAACTTAGTGATATACCAACTCTAATCAACGTCCCATTGTACTGCGCACTAAAGTGATAACGTTAAATCCTCCGTAGCTCGTAACGAAGCTAAATAGCTAGTTAGTTGTATTCGCTAGGCCATAGCAATACTATTAAGCCTTAGGGTGGGTTTCCATTGACGAACGGTGAGCGAACAAAATCTCTATCATTCTCAACAGCATACAATTAGGTAATGAATGAGGGTAACATATTTGGAACTCTTTTAACTTTTCTGAATCAGCATATCTGCACTCGAAATTGATGTGTATTATTTTTATTTATTTTATTTTATGTTTGTGTATGTTCATATTACAACAAAGTATTGATGCATTTGTATAACCTACTTAAACAAATATTTTTGTGCAGGTGTTATATAGTAGCCTACTAGCTTTCTGTTACTAGTGTAATTTATGATAGCCATACCGATTTCTGACCCAAAATAGCGCTACATGGAACATAACATGTAGCTCAATGTGATGAGTAAAGTTTGTATTCGTGTATTATACGTTCATATTATACGTTTGTAGAGACTTTTCATCGTTTTTATACTAAAATTCTTCATCATTTTTGAAGTTTTCAGTTTGTTTTATTTCCTATATAGCTATAGTGGAAACTCACCTTTACACGCAGATCGATTTTACACAACGACTCGTTTGAATGGCGTTTAACTAAAGCGATCATTGTTTTGTGAATAACTTAAATGAGATCCCCAATTTATTTAATGTCTAAATATTGAAAGAGAAAAAATATGATATTTGTGGACAGACTGTTCTATATCTTTAAGTGCTCTTTTGTTGGAACGTACAGTTCCAAATGTAAGGGAAATGAAATGTTTGCGAAAGTATGGATGAAGCTGGAGGAAAGGAAAATATATAATAATCTCTTAAACTTAAAGACCGGGTTCTATAATAAATATTAATAGCTAAAATCAATGCTTATAATTAAAATACTTCATATGATTATGTGATGTAAAAACAATTTCTACGGAGAAGTGTACCAAGAATACTGGCAGGATTTCCGCGTTGGATAGCTAGGCCGAAATAGCTGCCAGCGCTTGAGTTTCCAATAGTCTTACTAAGGCGCGTTGATAGTACTTTGTACATTGAAGTGGCCTGAACATTAGAAGGGGCTAGAGTGTCGATTAATTCTTAAAAAAATCATTTCTCGCGAATTGAAGATCAGTATCAAAAAAGGCTGTCGGCAACGTGTAGTGGTGGATATAAGACAGCCACATCGTGCAATTCGTGCCTTTATACCTGAAAAGCTATCTTACTACTTAGGCTACTAACGCATTTCTTTTATTACCACAGACTTGTGATCGCATAGCATAGCAGTCATGATGCAAATTTTGCTATTTGGTCTTTCTGTGATTCCACAACGAATCGTGAGTAGTCTTATGAACATAATGTTCTTTTAGAATGCCAGAAGAGCTCGAAGTATTTTGAACGGTGAACGGAAATCGATTCAACCATTTGCCTTAAGGGGGCGAAAACATAATTTATTTTAATCATTTCTAGGGTTTTAATTATATATTATATACTATGCCTTCGTTGGGGCAGTAAAGTCCTCAAAATGCGACCACGGACTGGAAGTCGTAGTGCTGGTAGGCCCCATCGATCGCCCCCTCGATCTGGTCTAGATCGCCGGAATAGGTTGGATGATAATATATAGATGAACAGGTAGATTACAAGTAATACCAACATTAAAACAGCATAATTTTCTAATTAAGCTCTTCTCCCACCCGGAATTGTGTATTCAAATCCAAATTTGCATCAGACCGTTATGTACCAACGAAGTGGCAATTGTATTTAATATTTACATCTTCATTTCAAAGAGATTATGCCAATCTGGTTGAAGGTTTACTATCTGACCTAGAATACAAACAGCCCTAATAAAGTCAATGTGTCATATTGTAAAGTTATGACTACCTATTTCACAAGGATTTAAGGGCTTAAGGGATTTCGTACTTTGAAGTTTGGTGAAACAAATCAACAGTGAAATCAACCACTAAGCTTCGCTGTGTTTGGGATTAATACTACACTATTTCGTGTTTAACTGTTATCCCTATTTCTTCACTATAAAATGAATTACAAACAGATAGATGCTAGACTACATTACCACAGAGCAATTGTTTATCTTTTTTTTTAATGATAATAAGGGACGAGAGGTGCAGGACGCTCAACTGATGGTAATTGATGAGCAGGGTTCATTACAGTGCAGTGCCATTCAGGATTCTTGAAAAATCAAAAAATTCTGAGCGGCACTACAATTTCGCTCGTCACCTTGAGACATAAGATGTTAAGTCATATTTGCCCAGTAATTTCACGAGCTACGGCGCCCTTCAAACCCAAACACAGTAATGTTTATACATCACTGCTTCACGGTAGAAAAGGCGTCGTTGTGGTACCCATAAACTAGCCGACATCCTGTGCAAAGGAGCCTTCCACTGCTAATTCATGACACGTTTGATGGATAATGGTGTACATTATTAAGATTAATAATACATTTTGTTCCGGATAATTAATAATATAAGTGAATAAGGTACATATCGTATCTTATCGAGGTAGCACCGTTACCTTTCATAAACTAATTTGAAAACAAAAGGAGTGCTTACTCATGAGTCCCTAATTCCGTAATGTATGGGGCCCGCGCACCCCACGAAACGAAATCTAATATGTGTAATGTAATAGTCAAACCTTTGTTTACATTTACACACGATCACAGGCAATATGTTACAGTTAAGATGTTGGTAACAGGGTTTATCTGAGTCAATTAATTTGGAAGATAAACAGCTGTCATCAACGCAACCTTATATAAGGTACTAAGTTAAAAGTCTCTGTTTAACAATATTTAGAGCTAATATTAAGGATTTGTCTCCGCTGTGCTTTATTTAAATACCGCAGGCGTAGTCGCAATATGCGGCAACTAATACTACAATGTGGCAGGTCAACGTCACATATGGTTCGAGACTAGCTCAAGTACACCCAATTGGGCGAGGTATTATAAGCCGCACTTTTCGACTACTGCTGCGGTATTTAGCTGGAGCGCAGCAGAGACTAACCCTCAATCTGAGATCACAACCTTGTAACGTGGATGTATCGTAAAAAAAATTAATACTGTCGGAACCAACATTTAACCCATTAATATTAATAAAGCAACACATGCTAAAATAAATAAGATAAATGATTAAACGGATACGATAGATAGGGTCGGAACACCCAAAACTTTATCAAAGGGTTAACCACGCAACCATAAAGAGGCAAACTCAGGTTTACTGTGGTTAAGTATAAAATTATCTCCAAAACTTTGGATATATGCATAAGAATAACACATTATGGGAAAATCCGTTGAGGAGGCTACATAGAAATATAGGGCGTGTTTTAAATAATTTGTTTTCACTTTTCTTTAGAAAGCTGCTTTAACAGCAAGAAGAAAAATCTAAACCTTTTTAACCGACTTCAAAAAAGGAGGAGGTATTCAATGCGTCGGTATGTTTTTTTATATTTGCTTATTAATTTTTGGAGTCGGTGTCATCCAAGATAGGTTTGTAACTACATACATAGTTATAGGTGAGATGTGCTTGAATCGTGAGGAGGCGAGATGCGAGAGCGGGTCGCGGCGGAACGACACCGATTCTAAAAATAGCAATAATCGTAACTAGAATTAGATTAATTAATTAGATTGCACGCAATTATTTTTATACTTTTTAGTGCATATTATATCTATTGTTTTGGATTAGTGTTTTTGAAGTCGGTTGTTTTTTTGTTAATTTTTTGTTTAAATAATTAATCCTCTTTACTAAAAAAGAAAGTCAAATATTATTTAAGTGCCTATAATAATTAAGTTGAATTCGTATAAAAATTAATAATATGCAAGGAAAAAATTATTCACGAAGTTTGAAATATATTGTAAGAAGATATTTTCTCATAATTTTTATTTCTGTATTGAATGAAACCACTTAGACATAAATTAAGGATTGGTCTCCGCTGTGCTCCAACTAGATAGAGCACTACCTAAGAACAGTAGCTTTTATATTAAGTCAACTATTAGATGCTTGTGTGCGTGGCCTCTTGACTCTCTATAAGACTTGATTTCTCTAAGAGTACACCCTCCCAGTTACAGAAATAAAATATGAATGTAAATATTATTTTTAATGACAATAAAGGACGAGACGGGCAGGACGTTCATCTGATGGTAATTGTAACGCCTTGCCCGTTAGAGTGTAATGCCACTCAGGATTCTTGAAAATCCCATAAATTCTGAGCAGCACTACAATAATTGCGCTCGTCTCCTTGAGACATAAGATGTTAAGTCTCATTTAACTAGTAATTTCACTAGCTACGGCGCCCTTTAGACCAAAACACAGTAATGCTAACGTATTACTGCTTCACGGCAGAAGTATGCGCCATTGTGGTACCCATAATCTAGCCGGCCTCCTGTGCAAAGGACACTATTATTATTATTAGAAAATAATTATTAGAAACTAATGCTTTTTACAATATTATTTCAAATTTACTTAAGTTTTTTCCGTGAATATTATTTTTATACGCCCTGTGCTGCCCCGGGGCGTAAAAAGAATAGGGTAGTCCCAGGTCCAAGGCTGTCGTAAGAGGCGACTACGGGCTTTTTGAAAGTGGGAGAGTCACGCTGCTGTCTTATGACATCAGCAAAATCGGGCCAGACTCGTCGGGGTTACTTACCACACTCGCACAGAATACCGGCGTGAAGTAGCGGCCTAGTGCCGCTATGTTTCGCATAGGTTAGTGTCGAGGACCGGAGGCTATTCCAAGAGGGTAGGGGCCTGTCTACTCTCTGGCTCCGCGTAGATTTAGAGGACCGCGTCCGCATCTATGCGTGTGTCTACAGGTCCCATAGTGGTGACGCAGAAACGGATCACCTCATGGGCTGCGTTCAAGCGGCATTTGATGACGTGCTTGCTCAGATCCCCTCCGCTGAAAAGTCTTGGGTGATTTCAACGGGCACAATGCCGAATGGCTTGGATCACGTACCACAGACTACGCAGGGCGATCTGTGCATAATTTTGCATTGGCGTATGGTCTGTCCCAATTGGTTGAGTCACCGACGCAGCTCCCGGATGTGGATAGCCACATGCCGTCCTTATTAGATCTTCTGCTGACTACACATCCCGATGGTTACCAGGTCTCTGTCGACGCCCCTCTCGGAACGTCCGACCATTGCCTGGTCAGGAGTGTAGTGCCTATCCGACGCCAACGTCGCAGACCACCAGCGACCCGCCGCGTTTGGCACTACAAGTCAGCAGATTGGGATAGGATGCGTTCCTTTTTTGTATCCTACCCTTGGGGCAGGGTTTGTTTCCCTTCGGATGATCCTAGTGCCTGCGCCGTTGCAGTAGCCGATGTGATACTGCAGGGCATGGATATTTTTATACCAAGCTCTGTAGTACTGATCGGTGGCAGATCACAGCCCTGGTTCGATGCGTCAGTTAAAGCAGCATCTGACTGCAAAAAACAGGCGTATCGAACTTGGGTTGCGGCGCTGGGCTCAAAGGATCCGAACTGCAAAGTTCTGAAGAGGAAATATAACCGTGCCTCCAGATTTTTTAAGCGGCAAATCGCCCGTGCGAAATCGAAGCACGTCGTCAAAATTGGAGAGCAGCTTTCCAGTTACCCGATCGGAACACGCAAGTTCTGGTCGTTGTCGAAAGCTGCTCTTGGTAAGTAAGACAGTTCGGATCCGGCAAACTACAGGCATATTGCTATTACCTCCCTGCTCTCCAAAATCACGGAAAGCATAATTAACCGCCAGCTCTTGGTATACCTTGAGGGTCACCAGTTGATCAACGACCGGCAGTATGGCTTTCGCCATGGTCGGTCGACTGGCGATCTTCTGGTATACCTAACACATAGATGGGCGGCGGCTATTGAAAGCAAGGGGGAAGGCCTGGCAGTTAGCCTGGATATAGCGAAGGCCTTTGATCGTGTATGGCACAAGGCGCTCCTCGCAAAACTTCCATCATTTGGGCTTCCCGAGAGCTTATGCAAGTGGACCTCCAGCTTCCTCACTGGGCGCAGCATACAGGTCGTTATCGACGGTTATTGCTCGAATCCCAAGCCCGTGAACGCTGGAGTGTCCCAAGGCTGCGTGCTATCTCCCACGCTGTTTCTTCTGCATATCAATGATATGTTGGACACCGCCAACATGCATTGCTATGCAGACGACAGCACTGGTGATGCCGTATACACGGAACATGCAGGTCTCTCTCGGGAAAACGTCGACCAGTGCCGGGAGAAACTTGTGTCTTCTATCGAGTCCTCTCTCGAGAAGGTCGCGGAATGGGGTAAGTTGAACCTTGTCCAATTTAACCAGAAGACTCAAGTTTGCGCGTTTACCACTAAAAAAACCCCATTTGCCGTATCACCGCTCTTCGAGAACACTTCCCTTAAAGCCTCGCCTAGTATCGGAATACTGGGTCTCAAAATCTCGAGCAATTGCCAATTCCGTGGCCATCTGGAGGGCAAAGCCAAACTGGCTTCAAAGAAACTGGGCGTCATAAATAGAGCACGGCAATACTTTAAGCCGGCCCACATTCTAGCGCTCTACAAAGCGCAGGTCCGGCCTCACATGGAGTATTACTGTCATCTCTGGTCTGGCGCACCCCAGTATCAGCTCGACCCATTTGACCGCGTGCAACGCAGAGCAGCTCGAATTGTCGGGGACCCAGTACTCTGTGAATGGCTGGATCACTTGGTGTTGTGTAGAGACGTCGCTTCATTGTGTGTCTTCTACCGCATTTATCACGGGGAGTGTTCCGAAGAGCTGTTCAACCTGATTCCTGCCGCCGAATTTCACCTTCGCACGACACGCACAAGTTACGATATCATCCCCACCATTTGGATGTGTGGCGGTCCTCCACAGCTTTCTTCCTCGTACCACGAAGCTGTGGAATGAGCTTCCTTGTGCGGTGTTTCCGGGACGATACGACATGGGTACCCTTCAAGAAAAGCGCGTACACCTTCCTTAAAGGCCGGCAACGCTCTTGTGATTCCTCTGGTGTTGCAGGAGAGTGTGGGCGGCGGTGATTAATTATTACGGCTTGAGCGAAAATAAATAGGGGAGAGAGGGAAAAATGAAAAATTTTAAGTAGTTAATAATATTTTAGGTTGTCTTTATATATTTTTTTAATATAACTAAAGGTTATATGGTCTCCATAGCTCAGTTGTCTTCATCAAGACTCATTTTTTACGTAAAATCGTCAACAAATTTCCCAATTCATATGAATGGGTGAACGTTTTATTTTTCATTTAATGTACTGGTTAAATACCATATATACCGGTTACAAAATATTAAAACCCAGATTCTCCTATGTATTGCGATTAAGTCATTAAAAATATGGAAATGAAACCCTTTTAAACCATGCCGTACTTGACTTAATAACACCACTTTAGAATTGCGTATCCCTTAGAGACCCATTAAAAAGGGAATAACATTTTACCATGGCATTTATGTGCTTTCAAGTAAAATCATGATCAAAGCATTATCTTAAAGTTAACTAACAACAAAATTATGCAATATCCATTTTCCCTTATCTGAAATTATAAGGGCCAAGAATGAAGTTTTTAAATTGAAAGGATCTATTGAATCTGAAACATTTAAATAAACACACTACGTTTTAAGCAACTGTTTGTCTATCTCCGTTTTATACAAGATTATAGCCGTCACGCGCTACGCTCGTGATTCAATTAAAGACTACTTCGCCAATTCGTGATTTAAAGTCAGAACTCGCAGCAAAAAATAACTTTGCTCACTTGTGAAACAAATAACTATTATTATCAAGAAGCCGCGGACATTGCTACCAATATTTCATCTCAAATTTAAAATTTAATCCTCATCCAACAATTCGTTATAGGCCCTTTCCAATATTCGATCTTTGGTCTACTTTTATTAAAAGAATAAATTTCGCTTTAATGCTCAGTAAAAACCATAAAAAAGATTGGCTTTTTAATTCGAGATTACCAGAGTAGATTAAGGTAAGCGCTCCGCCAGTTGGCGAGAAATTGGAGGTATAGTCTTGATTGCTAGAGCAAAGAGGACGTAAATACTACGTAATAAGAGGCGGGAGTGCCTAAGTAAAAATTGAAATTTAGTTTAGTATGAAACGTGCAGTGATTTGACATAAATTTGAAATAGTAATTATAATAATATGTAATAAAAAAATTGTTTACATATTAGAATTTTTTTACATTTCAGCAACATTTTAACAAACAAAATGACCGTATTTATGCTAAATGCTCTAAGGAAGCTTCCCAATTCGTTAACAGAGTGTAACGTGCGCACTTTCGGACTTCAGTGATGATTTGGTGGGGTATTAGCTAAGAAGGAGTGACTGACACATACTTTTGTGAAAAAGGTAAACATCGGCAAAAGTGTATCAAGATACCATTCTTGAGAAGGTAGTGAAGCCCCTTAACAACTCCATGTTCAATAATAAAGAATGGTCCTTCAGTAAGACTTGGCACGGGTCATAAAGCTCGGTGTACGCAGTCTTGGTTGGAAACGAACTTTTTGGACTTCATCAGAGCTGACGACTGGCCCTCGTCTAGTCCCGATCTTAATCCGCTGTTTTATGATTTATGGTGAGTTTTAGAGAGTATGGCTTACTCTAAACACCATGATAATTTGATGTCCCTAAAACGAGCCATACGATTGGCAGTGAAGAATTTTCCCATGGAAAGAGTGCGTGCTTCTATTGATAACTGGCCTCAACGTTTATATTTTATAGGACTTTATTGCATCTAATCGAGACCAATTCGAATAAGCTTTTTATATTTTAAATTGTTTTATATTTCACTGTAAAAGTAATAAATGTTATTTGCAATAGAACATTTTTTTTCTTTGTTTCAGTATTTATGGCAAGACTAGGTAAATGTTGTATTGATTTTTAAATATATATTATAATAGCTGACTCTGCAAACTTTGTATTGCCATATAAAGAAAAAAAAGATTTTTGGTGCAAAAAGTAGATGAAACCGAGTCTCAGACCTACCAAATTTATCGTACTACAATTATTGTAAGTATTGATCCATTGCCATCTTGCAACCCAATAGCGGATTTGTGGATGGAACAGAATAACATAAAAATCACGATACAAACATAGGGGTTGATTGTAGAGGGTTGAAAATGATATTTTTTAATGCTGTATCATAAAAAAAACAAAAACTTACGTCAAAAAAAAAATTTGTCAGACCTACTGAATATGCATATAAAATTTGGTAAAAATCAGTAAAGCCGTTTCGGAGGAGTAAGGTATCTAAAATTGTGACACGAGAATTTCGTATAAAAGATTACGAAGTGATAAATTCAGCGAAACAAAAACTGACTCCTTGACTAAAAAGTGACCTTAAAAATCTTAGCACTTTTAACAGCAGCCATTTTGTATTCCTGTATATTTCAGTTGTCCAATAAATATCTAAGAGCAACGTAACTGAAACAAATGCGAGAAAAACCACATTTTCTTTATCCCCAGGTTGCTTTACGATTACTTTATTATGACCATTCACATCTCTCGTAAAAAAATAATATCTTATTTTACTTTACTAAATAAACTTGGCAAGGCCTTGAGAGGTTTTGTAATTAAAAAGGAAATGAATGATTGTGAAGAAACGTGAATTATTCATTGTTTTCCGAAACAAAGGGCGAAAAAGTTTTTCTTTTGAGAAAATTGACGAGACGAGCATGAACGTTTACCTTACGGTAAATGAGACACTCTTCAGTGGGCAACTGTTGCAGCTCCAGTCAGGGTTTTTGATTGAACCCAAAAATCTTAGCCGCATTGCAATTGCGCTCGTCACTTTGATACACAAGATGTTAAGTCTCCTAATTATGATACATTGGGAGACTTCTTTGTATTACACCTTCGCCTTTTTTTAAAGGCTCGTTGAATAACATATCAAATCAAATCAAATCAATATCACTTTATTCATGGAGGTCACGAAAATGACTCTAATGAATGTCAAAACATTTTTTTTATAGAATCTACCTACTTCATAAAGGGTTGAGCTAATGAGAAGTAGCAAGAAATTCATTGCCACTCTTTTAAATCAAGATTTAAATTTCCAACGTTTAACTAAATTTGAAATGATATATTTCAAATACAATATATGTAAAGTGAGTTGAATAGTCAAATACAAATTCTCCTCTGTCAGTTCTTAGAAAAAATGTATCGTAAAGTGCTTTGTATTGCTTTTAGGTTTTCAAATTCATAATATTATGTACGTTTATTCCGACACTGAATAAGGTCAGCAAAGCTTTTGTAATTCCTTTGGTGTTACAACACGTTGTGTTAAACTATGTTGCACTCACGGACAAGTAAAAAAAGAAGGACTCCGCGCTGTGATTAGCAAGTAAAGCACCGTTATGCTAGTGTGTGTGCGGTTACGGGGAATACTAGTTACACAATTTTTTCTCCCTGAAATAATCATATATGGCCACAAATACTTATAAAGTATCGTTTTTACAATTTTTCACAACGCATGACGGCACGGACGGACGGTTTTAAAAATATTTATTGAGACGCAAACTGATCTGTCACAGACGATGACAATTCTCATAATGGCCGCCTATCGGCCTGTAGTAGTGTAAGTGTGTGCGTGGGGCTATGTATTTACACGTTAATCGGCTAGTTTTGGTGCTACACTGTTATGTAAGGTGACACGGAGTCCTTATTTTTTTAATAGTCCGTGGTTGCACTATGGCATATTATGAAACAAGTGAGCTAGGTTGCTCAAATAAGGCTGTGGGTTGCAGAACGAGCCGTGGGCGAGGGTGTAAGTCAGCCGAAAAAACAAACATATATTGCCACGGACGAGTAAAAAATAAGGACTCTGTGTCACCTTACATAACAGTGAGGCACAAAAACAAGCCCGTAAACGTGTAAATACATAGCCATACCCGTACACCTACACTAATACAAGCCGATTGGCCGCCATTATGAGATTTGCCATCGTCTGTGACAGATCAGTTTGCGTAGCAATAAAATATTTTAAAAATGCCGTCGTGAGTTGTGAACAAGTGTTAAAACAATACTATACAAGTAATTGTGGATATATGATTATTTAAGGGAGAAAAAACTGTTTTACTGGTGTACCCCGTAACCGCATACACACTAGCATAAAGGTGCTTCACTTGCTAATATCACGGCGCGGAGTCCTCCTTTCTTTACTAGTCCGTATGTATTGCATACATTTTAAAATTATCGTAAACAGCAAAGTACAAGTTAGATCGAGATAGATCTCTAGATTTTGCAAGCTTTCGTTTGCATTTTGTGCTGCATTAAGTATTTATTAAGTCTTTCAATTGTTCATCTTCTGTACTAAAACTTGACATTTTTACAATTATTTACCACACAGCAATAAAAGCAATACAAACAAAATATAAAAATTATGTGAAATGGCGCGCATTTTTTTTTCTCGCGCCAAATGTAAGGTGATGGATTTCATGTAGTGATAAAATGCATATATTTTATAACAAATTATGGTGAATTATAAATAATTTGATAATAATACATGTTTTTCGTTTTAGTTAGGGACACATTTATGTATTTTAAAAATGTAAATGGATTATCAGCGGCATATAACCTGTTTGTTGTTGTTACAAAAAAAGACTGTATTACCCAGCTTAATTGAAATAGCTCTATTTACTCTCATATAATTTGCAGTTACGTATTAACTTAACATTGTAGGGATAAACCTATTACGCACTAGTGTGCAATATTATTATGCACGAGTGTGTTATAGTTCGGTTCACTTTACGAGCAAGTGTGATGAAAATTCAATAGCGCCCGTGGCAAATATAAGTTGGTAGCTGCTTGATGTGTGTTATAGTTAATTACCAAAGTTTTAGCGAATAACTCACAGTATTTTATTGGTAATTTTACATTAAAGTGACACGAAATAGATCCCAAAAAGAAGTGTCCAGATAAGTCTGTCTATTAAAGGGAAAATTATACTTTTTGCCAATCCCGAGGTTCTATAATCTATAATCAATCTAGGTTTATATTTACAAACAAGAGAGAGACAAATATATTTCATATTGCTAATCCAGCATGTTGAGCTGCTACATAATATAAGGGGTTATATTCTTTTTTCAAGAAGAATTCTAACATTTTTTGTGTGGCAAAATATATATACATTTAATCGAAGTATTTACCCTCGTTATTTCTATATTTTTGCCATCTCACGGAAATGTAATTTATGGTTTTACGGTAGAACTCTGGGACCTTCATCTATCAAACTCTGTGAATGTGATTTGTATTGCTTCTTGAGAAATTAATTTACTATTGATTCATTGATACATAAGATTTGTATGTTTACATTGTCTTAATATAAACATAACAACTTTCTCATACAAAAGGTCAGTCATATTATGGAAGCCGTGGATATATTAGGCATAAAGTATATTTATTCGTTGCGAGCCGTTAATCTTGATCTAAGCCTCACTGCGCATTGAATAATATCTTGGGGATTATTTTTATGTAGCTCGTCGGCTTCATGACGCTTTTCTGCTTTTACGGGAACATTAATAAAGGAAATGTACTGTGCGGAATTCTGCTAATGTTATATGAAGCATGAATTTGTTTTTATTTGATACAAGTATTTGATCATTATTTTCAGTTTGTTTTGGTAATGTACTCTCACGTTACAGTATTGTGCGCGTCTTTTGATGCCACCCAGTTTCTTTTAGATAACCTTTTTTAAACAATATGTTACGTTTTTAAAGTGATATATGTGAACCTATAGGGGTGCGGGACTACCAGCTGGGTATGTCGAAAGTGCATTAGTCGCTTTAATACTTCTGGTGTCAATCAACAGGTGCTCCTTATAGGGCCAGTTTTTTTTTAAATAAGAGACATAACAGCATATTTAGGTGTTCATCTTAAATATGCTTTTTGTATTACTCATGCGGGAAGAGTAGTATCTTGGCGCTCGCTGTTGCGGTTGAAAAAGAGCCGTTTGCCCATTTTAAAATTTGAGTGCAAAAAGTTTACTTGTCGCACGCAAATTATACTTGCTGTTGATTGAGTGCGAAAAGTTTAGTTGTCGCACGCAAATTATACTTGCTGTTGATTGAGTGCGAAAAGTTTAGTTGTCGCACGCAAATTATACTTGCTGTTGATTGAGTGCGAAAAGTTTAGTTGTCGCACGCAAATTATACTTGCTGTTGATTGAGTGCAAAAAGTTTACTTGTCGCACGCAAATTATACTTGCTGTTGATTGAGTGCGAAAAGTTTAGTTGTCGCACGCAAATTATACTTGCTGTTGATTGAGTGCGAAAAGTTTACTTGTCGCACATAAATTATACTTGCTGTTGATTGAGTGCGAAAAGTTTACTTGTCGCACGCAAATTATACTTGCTGTTGATTGAGTGCGAAAAGTTTACTTGTCACACGCAAATTATACTTACTGTTGATTGAGTGCGAAAAGATTACTTGTCGCACGGAAATTATACTTGGCACACGCAAACTGATTTGAGATTGACGCGTCTGAAAGTTTAAATTAATAAATAAAATTATAATAATTTAAGTTACACATACACTATTTTGTATTACAAATGCGACGATTTATGTTTTATTTCCGACTCAATATTCGTTTTTAAACTTTTGTAACTTAAATTATAATTTGTTAGTATTAATTATCATTTATAATTTGCGTGCGACATGTAAGCTTTTTGCACTCAAATTTAAAAATGGGCACACGGCTCTTTTTCAACCGCAACAGCGAGCGCCAAGATACTACTCTTCCCGCATGAGTAATACAATATACTACTATTATTTTGTGTGGTCACAATTCACAAATGAGCTGTCACGTTATTGACAATTGTCAAATTTCTGTAAAACTCCAAACGGTTTTACGGCCTGTGGAATTATTGTTATCACCAATTAATAAAGAATAACTATTATATTACTTACTATTTTTTAATATACTCGCTTTGCAAATACTACATATACAAACTGCTGTGGTTAATACATTTTTATAAGCTACATACTATAGAATTTTTATCCCCCTTTTTCATCCCCACATGTCTAAATTTTAAAAACGCTAGAACAAATATTTATTTATTTTTTATCAACTGCCTAAATACAAAGCATCATGGTGTTATCTTCGATAATGACAATCTTCCATAAAAAATACCACCTCTATTTGAACCCGGAACGGATGGATATTTTTTGGAAGCCTCTTATTCGCGATAAAAGTTAGCCTATGTCCTTTCTCAAGCTTTAATCTATTTCCGAACCGTGTTATGTTTTTAAAGTGATAGACTTCACTTCTAGGATTAATACACAAATAAATTTTGAAAAACAAATACCCACAAATATAATATTATTAGGGATTTAGTACACAGAGCAACACGAGCCACCGGAGGACGTCCTTATTAGCCCGTATTTCTCTATGTATTTACGACAATTTGTTATTTGCATTTTCATAAACACGCAAGCATAATATCTGAACACTAATCCATCCATCTATCTGCTGTTAAATTACACAGTTTTACAACATTAACAACATTAAACGCCACATAAAAATTATAGCCTTTGTGAGCGATACAAAAGGGGAAATAATTCTAGGACATTAAACATTCATTTAAAACATTTCAAAAGGCTTGTAAAATGAGCGGGAAAATCAGCGCACGTTATAATAGACGCGATTATTGGTGGGTAGGTTGTGACACAGAGAAATGGGTCATAAAGGGGCATAAAATGTCCATGGGGCAAAGTTCGCCCCTAACGAGGTAAAAACACGAACTGGGCGGATGAATCGGTGCGTGATATTTGAGCTTTTGTTGTTTAGGTATTACAAGACTGAACGTGAATAGAAATGGTTTATTTATTTTTTATTTTTATAAAAATAAGGGACGAGACGAGCAGGACGTTTAGTTGATGGTAACTGATACGCCTTGCCCATTACAATACAGTGCCACCCAGGATTCTTGAAAAATCCAAATATTCTGAGCGGCACTACAATGCGCTAGTCACCTTGAGACATGAGATGTTTAGTCTCATTTGCCCAGTAATTTCACTAGCTACGGCGCCCTTCCGACCGAAACACAGTAATGCTTACATATTACTGCTTCACGGCAGAAGTATGCGCCATTGTGGTACCCATAATCTAGCCGGCATACTGTGCAAAGGAGCCTCCCACTGGTAAAAACCACTCCACAGGTACTCCTAAACGACGAACATTTACAGTAATTATTATCCGTATATGTTCCGGATCCTTTAATATATGCCTACTTCGTAGTTTCCAAAAAATTGTATAGATCAATAAACAACACAGTACTTACAGATATATTTATACGAGCACTAAAACGAATGAACGAACTTATTTTTTAATAGAAACTTTTTCTATTTTCGTCGGCCTTGTTGTAAGGATTATCGTGTCTTCAACTCCGTTGGGAACTAACAGCCTCTGCAAATAACCCTACGGAAGTTCAACTTTTGCTAGAAAGTTTGTCGGATATCTATTCATTCATTATTATTATCTGAGGGACTAGCCAAGGTACAATATTTTCATAGCAAATCTTTTTACTATCAATAGTGCTATATCGATCCGATGTGGTATAACCTAGTTTCTACACATTACCTTAGTTTTCTAACGGCCGTTTTCAATAACTTATCTATCGTTAGTTTAACTCACTAGAGGTAGACAAATCTATCCTTTTACGCTTACTTACATTTCAATAACCTATCGACATAAGACATTGGACTATAACTATATTGGACATAACTATGGATAGATAAGATCTTGTCATTAAATGGTGACAGCAATGTATCCGTAACTAGAGATACGTTATTGAAAACAGCCGTATCTTAAATAAGACTGCAGAATATATTAAAATACAGGCATCTATTAAATGACTACTGCCAAAGTGTTAATGGAAAACATAAGTAAACTAGAGCAGCGTTTCCAATCTTATATATTTCACGACTTCAGTCGAGCTTTAAAAAATTCTGGCGACCCCCTTGTCAGTAAGTAAAATATTTTATAAATTAATTTTAAAAGAATACCATAATGATTTTATGCACAAAGTATCGACGTGTTGTTTAAAATAGCAAAAACTAAGTTTAATAAAGATTCTTTTTTGTAAGCAATCGCTCATATGATATACGAGTAATGTTGACACATAATAAAGTACTCTTAACAACGTAAGAAATACAATTATTTCACTGGAGTTTATCTATATATATACTAGCTGACCCAGCAAACGTTGTATTGCCGATATTAAAATCGCGATACAAAAGTAACTGTTGATCGTAGATGGGTGAAGTTAATGCTGACTCATAATCAAAGGAATTTAAAAAAAATTGCAAAAAAATAAAAAATAAATTTGGCGTGGACCACCCTTAACATTTAGGGGGATGAAAAATAGATGTTGTCCGATTCTCAGACCTAAGACCTAGATTCATGAGAATCGGTCAAGCCGCTTCGAAGGAGTTTAACTACAAACACCGCGACATGAGAATTTTATATATTAGATATATATAATGAAAATGGTCTGGTAAAATCTGTCATATTTATATATTAGATTACACGTTCACATTATGTTCACAGCATGTCAGTGATGCGATATAAATCTTTTATTCCCTCCTACAGTGCTCAATATACCTTTCTGTTCAATTTATTCGGTCAAATTTTCTTAATCATGCGTCATTTTTACCACTGGGAGGCTCCTCTGAACAGGAAGCCGGCTAGATTATGGGTACCACAACGGCGCCTATTTCTGCCGTGAAGCAGAAAAAACATTACTGTGTTTCGGGCGCCGTAGCTAGTGAAATTACTCGGCAAATGACACTAAACATCTTGTGACGAGCGCAATTGTAGTGTCGCTCAGAATTTTTGAGCTTTTCAAGAATCCTGAGCGGCACTACATTGTAATGGGTAGGTCGTATCAATTATGATCAGCTGAACATTCTGCTCGTCTCGTCCCTTATTTTCATAAAACTAAAAATCATATTTTCATCTGCCTCAGTCCTATATCAAGCCATATCATAAGTCGTATAATATTGTGTAGTATCGGAATTTATTGGATAGGATACTAAATGTTTATTAAGATGTTATAATTAAGGAATCACGGGGCGGTTAATTTAAAGTGAGTATATTCCACAATTGTTTTTCTGAAATTTGAATATTATTAAATTCCAAAACTACATGTATCAAAATAAACTTCAAACAACAGATTTCCCCACACTGTTTGTACAAAATGATTAATATCAAAACAGTTACATAGCTAACTTTGTTTACTTCACAACACACCCAATTAGTTAGTTTACAAAAGGGTCCTAGAAGTTTCTGACTTGCCACGTCATTAAGTATTTCGTGTATTCGAATCTTGTTGATTTTCAACTCAACAGACTGTCAAATAGTATATATAGTTATAACTAGCTGACCCGGAAAACGTTGTTTTGCCATACAAATTATTTTTAGAGTTAAACCGTTTCTTGGATATTGCAACATTACTTTATTTTTCTAAAAATTAAAGATTTTTTCTAAAATAAACGTAGCCTATTACATCAGCTACCTGCCAATAAAAAACTCCTCAAAATCTATCCAGCCATTTCAGTGATTAGCCGGAGCAAACAAACACCCAGACAAAAATTGTAAAAAAAAATATTTTGGTGTATGTACCGTATATATTATTATATTCATATACATGTAGTAAAAAACGGTTATTTCAATATTACAAACAGCACTCCAATTTTATTTATATGTATATATATAGATAAAACGGTAATCAACTTGCTACGTGTAATAGACTTTTCATAACATAGTGATACGTTTATTTTTAGTAAGTACTTAGTAGTTTAATTCTGTGACCCAAGTCTTTTATGTACCATTTAATTTTCAAAGAATACCCTTCTAAATAAAGTGATTATTTCCTTCAAAGTAAGTTCACATTAACTGAATTAGATATTGTCTGCATGCGGCTTCCAACCCCTTCTACATTTTATAATAATTGCATGAATACCATCTTAGCATATTATTATAGTCAGATATAATAAATATATGATTTATTGATAAGTATGAAATTTCATAAAACATTGTAGTACATTATTCATAGATAATTAATACAATAAATGATACAATCAAATCGTTATATTTATATCAATATTGCCTCTTAGTCCAGGAGGAATCGGCACTTGAGTACCGAGATCTATTCCACCTCAATTTTTTATGCGATCCTCTTCAAATTCGATACTGATGATATAAATACATGTTGCCATGGGGCAACACCGTACCCAAAAATTGAGGTGGAATAGTTTTCGGTACTCATGCGCCGATTCCGCCTGGACTATATTGTTCTGAAATCTGATTAGACATAACACTCGTTTTTTGTAAGACGAAATCTAGTAATATTTATTTTTTGTCACCTCAAAACCTCTATGTAGAAATTCTCATTTAGAGAGTTGAATTTTCATATTAGAAATACAGTGGGAGAGGACTGTGCAAAGGATTCTATTTCATATTAAAATCCTTTGCACAGGACGCCGGCTAGATTATGGGTACCACAACGGCGCCTATTTCTGCCGTGAACCAGTAATGTGTAAACATTGTGTTTCGGTCGCAAGGGCGCCGTAGCTAAAGAATTACTGGGCAAATGAGACTTAACATCTTATGCCTCAATTTTATTGCCGCTCAGAATTATTGTGTTTTTCAAGAATCCTGAGCGGCACTACATTGTAATGGGCATGGCGTGTCAATTACCATCAACTGAACGTCCTGCTCGTTTTGTCCTTTATTTTTATAAAACAAAATTAAAAATTTAAAAAATCCAGTCATGCTCTTGGTTATTGTGAGGAATTTGGTGAATTTCATAAATTTATTGGGAAACTACAGAGATTAAAAATCAAGCAAATAAATGTAACTATAATATGGGACCAATATTTTTCCCGTTAATACCTTTTAATACAAAAATATTTTTACTTAGCATCAATATAGCTAACGTTGCAGGAAAAACATTGTTAAGTCTATAGTTAATTTACTTTAATATATATTTGTCGTGAGTAGTTCAATTATTTATATTCAAAATAGGATGTGACATCACTTATTGATAGTCAAAAACTACCACCCATTCCAAAACGAATGCCTCAGACCTGAGAAAAACGGGCGCAACAAACTCAGCGGGTTTTCACCAAAAAAAATATGTCTACAAAGTAATATTGTACAATTATACTTATTATTTAATAGCCCGATCGCTCCATTCCCAATCTGTATCATTAAGAATGTCATTTATGTTATAGTTACCTTTACCAAAACTTTTATTTATCTGTTTAGGTATCTAAGGCATAATTATATAACTTGGATGACATAAGTTGACGAAATATGAAAAAAATAAAATATGAAAGACAATTTGAAGCACAAAAGATGTTAACAAATATTCCATTTATATGCCAGCACTTGCTAGCAATATTAAGTGAAGTTGTTGGAAACTTGTCGAAAATTTCGTGGACTTGTTGCCGGATAACAATCGAGTGACATAGTTCGCATTGTTCCTACTGTCTTGCGGTAAGATGGAATTAATAACAGTTCGGAAACAGTGCTTAGAGTTTATAATCTTTGGTCTATTTTGCTTTATAAGTTAAAATCTAGTTTAAACTAGATTTTTGATCATATTAAGGGGACAGGAGGCAGCGAGCGTCTAGCGAAAGCAGGACGAAATAGGACAGGGGGAAGAGTACTGGTTAGGACGCGATATAAGTATTTGTCTTACGAGGTACTAAATGTTTTTATTAATCACTCTGGTTTTTTGTTAATCGAGCAAACTAAAATTAAGTTTCCCTGTTGTACATTAATAAGGGTGAAGTAAATATCTATCTAGTTAAACTGTGACTGCTGTGAACACGTCGAAAGCGGCTAGTTTATTATCCTGATATATATTAATTACATTACAAGATTCTTGACCGCGATGGACTCCTAAACTAATGAACGGAATTTAATGGGGATTACTTCATGGAGTGCAGTTTAGTCCAATTTGAGAGATAGGATAGTTTTTATTTCGATTTCGGACCCATAATTATTTTTATTTTCAATATTTGTTTTGTCTGGACATATTTTCTATGAGAGAATTTAGTGACACACGGTTTGACAGTTCCACTGTGAAACAATTTCATTATAACAACAGGGAGCATTTTTAAAACAGTATATTTTTAATATCTACAGAACAACGTCTGTCTGCTAGTATATTATAATATTAACCAGTACTGCAAAGTATAATACATTTCTTGACTATGAGACGTACCTTATCGTGCACACTCAAATAACAAACCTAGTCTGTTGTCATGCGTTGCCTTACAGCAAGAGGCTCTAGACGTATAAATTATCTAAGAATCAGAAGACAATTCAGAAATATATCGTTGCTTTCACAACCAATTTTTATTTCCAGTAACTTGATAAATTGGATCGAAGCGCCTGTCCTGTCGTTATTTATTACATAAACAATCCTATTTCTAGAAAAGGCTTTCAATGACGCTACGCAATTTTGCGCAGCAGCAAGTACTTGAATGTAAATGGCAACCACTTTGCCGCCGCGTTTGTCTGTCTGTCTGTTCGCGATAAACTTTAAAACAACTACACCGATTTCCGTGCTGTTTTGACCAACGAATAGCGTGGTTCTCGAGGAACGTTCTAGTATATACATAATTTGTTTAGTTTTTGTATACATATTTGTGTAAATTGAATAAATTAGGTTTAACAACATCTGTTGCCTTTAACAGATGTTGTTAGACCTTTTTCGGAAAAAAATAAGCCGTATGGGAGCTTCGAACAAAAACGCTGTCTAAGCGCTTTTTAGATATATAATAAAATAATATATTGCGGATTATTATGGCGGATAAGTATTTGGTATTTATTATTCAAACAAAACAAATCTTATATCTATATTTACAATACTGACTACATATAATTAAAACTATCATTACGTGGAAGCGTACCAAAAATACTGGCAGCATTTCCGTGTTGGATAGCTAGGCTGGTCCGTTGACCGAAATAGCTGCCAGCGTTTGGGTTTCCAGTAGCCTAAGACAGCAAGCGTCGCAAATATGTTGGTCTCAGTGAGGCATCTTTGTGCCGTTTGGTGTTGAGATACTTGGCCTGTGGGGCCCAGAGGCGTGGAGAATGTTCAAAACACTCAATAAGGCTACTGGAAACCTAAGCGCTGGCAGCTATTTCGGTCAACGAATCAGCCTAGCTTAGCTATCTAACGCGAAAATTCTGCCAGTATTCATGGCGGAATTGTGTATCTTATAAAAATCTACCGAAAAGTTCGCGATGGCATATGTCTATCTCTTAAGGATATTCATTTAAATACATAAAAAAATTGGCATTTATGTAAAAGCTGTTTAGGAAAATTTATTGAAGTAGGCGTTACATTGCGGAAATCCATAATTATACAAATGATTTGAGTGTTCTTTAGTGTTAATTCCGTCAATATTTGTCCCCAAACAATTCGACACGTGTTTCGCTTCTACACGAGGCATCCTTAGGACGTATTGTCTCGCCTAAATCTGGCACGAGACTGTCGTCGTCCTGCCTGTTTACACAAATACGATATTTATCCTTATCATTTAATCACTCCAGAATATAAAATCATTCAGAAATACGGTTTTGTTTCATTTTCATTATATTTTTTTACCCATTTCTGAAGGCGTTAGACTATATTATTACCGAAAACTTACATCTTTTATTTTTTCTCTTGAAAGAACAGCGTAAGCTAGTACTTATAATAAAACGATCTCTCGTACGTTAGTAAATGGATCGTGCATTTTCCAACAGATTTGAGATAAACTATTATTGTTAAATTTCTGTCCCTTTCTTTAGATCATAAGCAAAATTCAAATCAGTGGTAATGTTAAAAATGTAATTAACACACCAAGTGGTTTATCTTACCTTTTTTTTTAAAGTTTTGGCTATAGTGTGTTATTAATAAACGCGAAGTTATTCCAAATTTAAAACTTTTTGTCTTTATCTTACCTTCGTCACTACAGAGTTACTTGACAGGGAAAAGTTATTTTAAACTAGGAATACTTTTCATTGCGTTTATTAATAAGACAGTTTAGTTTTTACACACTTTTTATTAGCTTCACCTGTATGTATGTTTGTTTGTAACCGACTAATTTGGGCGCGATTTAGACCCAATTTAAACGGCCAGATTTCGTTCATAATATTAGAAAAATTTGCGAATATCAAAAAGAGAATTTTGTGCTTTTTATCGTGTTGTTTAGTTTTTTTTAAATATTATATAATATTATTTATTTGCATCCTTAGTTTCGGTAAATATTTCTGTCTGTTTGTCTATGCCGCTTATATTCCCGATAATCTCAGAGATAGCTAAGCTGATCTGTTTGTGGGTTCCATTTTGTAAATAAGTAGGTTTGGGAAGCACTACATGTTTATTGTAATTATAACTCAATACAGATAGTATGTTAATTTAAATAATGTCCACTCCATAAACCTCATAACTTAGTTAACTGCAAATACTTATAAATCCGCAAGGAAAACAATTCAGTCAACCAACTGAGGTGAGCGGGCGCGGGATACTGAATGCTCATTGGTCAGGAAATAATAATATCATATTGTAATTGGTCAGGCTACAATCACAAGTAATCAAAAACAATCGGCTCCTGTATATATAAAGTCTGTATTCTTAAGGTTGAGATCTATAGACCGAACTTAGAGTTTGCTCAGACTTTGCTTACGTAAAACTTAGCTAAGTGTGATAAAATGCGAACTTGACTTGAAACTTGAACGTAATAACGTTCAAAAGAATTGTTAAAAAAGGTTTGTGTGGTAAAGGTTACTATATCGTAAAAGACTTTCTTAATGGTACCACAGATTGGGAATAGAGCGACCACCCTCAGGCTATTAAATAATAAGTTTAATGTATAATATTAATTTGTAAACATGAAAAAATAAAAGCCCACTGAGTTTGTTGCGCCCATTCTTCTCAGTCCTGAGGCATTCATTTTGGAATGGGTGATAGATTTTTTTGACTTTCAATAAATGATTTCACATCCTATTTTGAATAAAATTATTTGAATTTCAATTTGAATTTGCATTGGGCCGTCTTGGCTAAAGCTCAGTGTAATTTCAGTTGTCAAATGACTATAAGAACGAAATCAAAGTTCACACTCAGCAAGTTTTACTTAAGTCTGAGCAAAATTCTGTATTAGGGGTTTACGGAGTTATAAAGATCGATAGTTCACGCAGACCAAGTTGCTGACACAAACTACTAAATAATTAAAAAAAATCAAGAATGGCAACATTTTAAGGGATCTATAAAATAACATTTACAAATACTGAAAAACATCGCAACCGATGAAGTAAAGTGGAATATTATTTGACAGAAATAATAATTATATTAATAATAAATATTTTATTATTCAACACTAATAAATCACCTATTTTATGCGTGAGAATGGTGCTTGTGATATGGCATACCAGTTTTATCAGTGGGAGGCACCTTTTTACAGGAAGCCGCCTTAATTATGGGTACCACAACGGCGCCTATTTCTGCCGTGAACATTACTGTGTTTCAGTAGGAAGGGCGCCGTAGCTAGTGAAATTACTGGGCAAATGAGACTTAACATCTTATGTCTCAAGGTGACGTGCGAAATTGTAGTGCCACTCAGAATTTTTGGGTTTTTCCGAATCCTGAGCGGCACTGCATTGTAATGGGTAGGGCGTATCATTTATCATCAGCTGAACATCCTATTCGTCTCATTCCTTATTTTCATAAAAATAAACTGTGATACAAGTCACCACTCACCAGGTCCCATCTCTCGGTAACACAATATAAGCTCTAGTTAAATAAAATAAAATTTAAAGGTCTATAATTTGCTATCTATAAGTTGTATTGAAATACTGGTGATACTGAGTGAAAGTTTTATTATATTATTTAATACAGAAATAGGCAAATCCGTTGTTATACAAGAGTATTGGGATTTTTCTTCATAAATGTTTGTTCTATTTGACGTGCGAGCTTATACGATGTAGTAAAATCGAAAATACTTTCATCCCACGGAAATTGAGACATGATTTTATGAACTTGAAAATGACAGGTGTAATCTCTTTGAACGTACGAGGGATAGGTTTCGCTCCTGAATATCTTACGAAACGCTTGTCTATAGATATAACATGGGGTTATTGTGATTGGAGTGCTGGGTTAAAGGTCTTGTAATATTTATTTAATACTTTGGTTTTCGTGGTAGCTTAGCTTATTGGATTTGTAACTATGTTGAACTCAACTGCGGTATAAATTGTTTTACGTATCTGTGGTTCTCTGCCATTGAAAACGGTAGTGTGTAATTGCTAATTTAAACAAAGATTAATTCCTGCATCTTTCTATTTCCACAATGTTGGACTAGATAATGATTATTATCTGTGCAAGATCGTATGTGGAGCATTGTATAAACATTTTTTCAAAGATAAACCATTGAGTTAAGAATTTTTTAATAAAAATTGCTTAAGTTTGAAATGACAGACAGTTTCAGTTTGAATGATTTCTTCTCTACCAATGTGACATTTATTATCGAGACGATCGTGATAGCGACTTTTTTTTATGACACTAAAAGATGAGACGAGCAGGACCTTCAGCTGATGGTAACTAATACGCCCTGCCCATTACAATGCAGTGCCACTCAGGACTCGTCACCTTGACACATAAGATGATAAGTCTCATTTGCCCAATAATATCACTAGCTACTGCGCCCTTCAGACCGAAAAACAAATGCTTAAACATTACTGCTTCAGAAAAAGTTACCGTTGTGGTACCCATAATCTAGCCGGCATCCTGTGCAAAAGAGCCTCCCACTGGTAAAACGCTACATCAAATATAATTTTGTTATATTAAATTTTGAGAAAATAAATATAAAATAACTTTTCCGTACAATGACGTTACATGGTGGCCATCTTGGTTTTTACAAAATGATTCCAAATACGTTACTTGCAACCTGGCGAACCTTGGAAACAATATACATATTGCTGTAATGATAATTATCGATCCAGAAAGTTTATCCGCCTTGATATTTTGTTAAATTATGTGCATCCGACCCCACCTGTGTTCTGTGATCCGATTTCAAAGACATAAGTGTCGCGCTTCCTCGGGAACTCTAAAAAAAATAACGGGTTGCACTTCGGAAGTGCCGGCAGAAGTGAAAACTTGAACATTAACGTTGTGTATTTGTAAATATTTTGAAATGGTTAGAGAATAATTTCGCACGAAATATTGCTTTATTCATCAGTATAAAAGTATGTGTGTATAAATGATTAAGTGGTTAAATACAATATTCATTTATTGCGCTATCGTACACAATAATGCCAATTTATATTACATAATTCATCACAAGAAAGTGCTCAACGCCGCTTAAGAAGTTTTCACTTCAAAAACAATGTGTATGAAAATTTTCATGATAAACAACAAACTCACATTTGCATTCATAATTAATATATTAGTGCAGATATATAACTGGATATTAAATTCATTTTCATTTAGCGAAAGTTCGTATTAATAATATTTACGACAAAAAAAGACAATCCATTACAAACACACCAAATACATCGAATTTATTCATTAAAACAGATAAAAAACTATTTTTGAAAAAAAATAACTAATTAACGAAAAATACATTTAGCATTTTAGGGAAGCGTCTATATATATATATATAAATATATTTTATTTTCAAGAACCAACAGTCTTAAATTAAAATTAAATAATAAGAAATAAGAATCTAAAAGACCAATTAAAGTCTTATATTGATGTCTAATTAAGCTTCTTCAGATAAAATAAGTCCCAAATCGTAACGATTACGAGATTCTGTCTGCATTAGATGGCAGGATATTTCACGAAGTGACTTTGCGAGATAAGAAGCTTACAGGTGATAATTAAATTTTGCACTTTAGAGAAGTAATTAGCAATGTATGGCCATTGCATAAAAAAGCGGCCAAGTGCGAGTCGGACTAGACCATGAAGAGTTTTGTAGCAGCGAGTAACATAATATAGAAGTTATATAGAAAGGAAAGTGATATCAAAATTATTTAAATGGAAAAGGCAAAAAATCTTTGCTCAAGATCGTACAGGGCAAATGAGCTCTCATCATTTATACGTATTAAAAAAAACTACTTACTAGATCTTGTTCAAAACAATTTTCGGTGGAAGTTTGCATGGTAATGTACATCATACATTTTATTTAAGTTTTATCATTCTCTTGCTTTAGAAGTTACAGGGGGGCGCACACATTTTACCACTTTGGAAGTGCTTTGGAAGTGGAATAGTTTGCGCGAGAGACTCACGCAAACTATTCAGTTTAGAAAAAAACATATTAGAAACCTCAATATCATTGAAGTTCTATCCATAGATACCCGTATGGGTTTGATGAAAAAAATTTTTGAGTTTCAGTTCTAAGTATGGGGAACCTATTTTCGTATGAAAATGTTAATGCGGTTCACAGAATACATCTACCTACCAATTTTCAACAGAAACCCTAAAAATGCAATTTAGTATCCTAGTGAAAAAGCAGTAAATCAAGCAATATGATATAAATCAATCCATTATTAATGGAACAACCGTAATATAATAATAAATTAACTAATATAAACATTGATAACAACCACAACCTTTTAAGTACAGCTGACTCACATCATTAACAAAAGTAGCAACTAAAAGCGGTCCCCAACGTAAAAGAAAGAATCGAAAACAATAAAGAAATTAATTCAAAACTCACATTATTTTCAACTTTTCAAAAGAACCCTTGTTTTTTACGTTGAGAGATCAATAAATATTTAATTTCGTTACAAGGTATTCCCCACGGCATAACGTGATTTTATGCAAACGATGTCGTTGGAAATTGAGTTTTCCTGTGAGAGAAGTATATTTTTCCTTTCGAAAAATACATCCTGTTCTATCCCTGAGGGATATCTGCATTCCAGAATATCCTATTTTACCTCAATCTTATGCGAAAATATATTTATTTACAAAATTTATAAACCTAACGAATTATTACTTAGCGAAGGTTTACTTTTTAAAAATTAAAGCGTTACCTTAGATAATTCAAATTCAAATTCAAATATTTTAATTCAAAATAGGATTTATAATCACTTATTGAACGTCAAAATCTACCACCCATTCAAAAGAGACTGCCTCAGACCTGAGAAGAATGGGCGCAAGAAACTCAGCGGGCTTTTTTTTTATATAAAATATGGATTACAATGTAATATCGTACAATAAACATTAATAATTAAAGAGCCTGAGGGTGTTCGCTTTAATCCCAGTCCGTGGTGTCATTAAGAAAATCGTTTATGCTATAATAACCTTTCCCACACAAACGTTTTTTAACAATTCTATTAAGTTTCGTAACACATTTGTTTTGTACATTTTCTGGGATCATATTGTAGAAGCATATACATCGCCCAACAAAAGACTTACTAACTTGACCCAACCGAGTAGTAGGCATAACAAGTTTATGTTTGTTCCTCGTGTTAACATTATGAATGTCACAGTTTCTAGAAAATTCCTCAATGTGCTTATGAACATACAAAACATTATCAAAAATGTATTGAGAAGCAACAGTCAAAATGTTTATTTCTTTAAATTTTTCTCTTAATGATTCTTTAGGACCTAGGTTATAAATCGCGCGAATAGCCCTCTTCTGCAGCACAAAGATAGTATTAATATCGGCCGCACTGCCCCATAACAATATACCATAGGACATAATACTATGAAAATAACTAAAGTATACTAATCTCGCCGTATCTATGTCAGTTAACCGTCTGATTTTCTTAACCGCATATGCTGCAGCACTAAGCCTATTCGCCAATCCTTCAATATGGGGGCCCCACTGCAATTTGGAATCAAGAGTAATGCCAAGAAATATAGCAGATTCCACTGGTTTTACCACCTCTCCATTTAATAAAATATTCGCTTTTCTACTACATTCTACATTTTTGACATTTGGCGCGGTGAATTTAATATATTTGGTTTTATGACTATTTAACAATAAGTTATTGGCGCTAAACCAGTACACGATGTCAGATAGGGCATTGTTTACTTCGTCATGTAAAACTTGGCATCGTTTCAATTTGAATATAAGTGAAGTGTCATCCGTAATCGTGGGCCGATGAGATTTTTTTAAATTTTGAAATTCGAATATTTATGTTGCCGGGCCTAACCAAACCTACTCAGGTAAATACATCGGGTATTGTATCTTGTCGATAAATCGTATGAGCTTTGGCGGTATTAAAAAATATATTTACAAAACAACCCTCACCAAACTATGGCTGATGCTTTCCGATCACTTGAAAAATTTCTTTGCATTAAAAAAGCAGTCAGGATACATTTTCTTTTATTTTTTATCGTAGGTACCTCTAATGTGGTGTTTTATATTAAGTTCCATTATCACTTAACACCAGGTGACCCGTACGCTCGTTTGTCCTCCTTTTCCATTAAAAAAGATTATTACGTTGAATAATTTGGGAGTGTACGGAAGAAACTTCCCTAAGAATTCGCATTCATTTAATGAAGGGTATTAAGGTACCCGCTGTGATATTAAGACCTATCTGAGTTGCATATCTTGATTTAAATATGAATTTTCCACGGTTTTGTTAAGGATGTTCTGATTGTTTCCAGAGACTGGCGGGTCGGGCTTGCGTAGCGCGGGCGCATGGCTCTGCTGTACCGCGCGACGCGGCTCAAAGACCGCGCCGACTCCCACGTGTTCACGTTCGTCGTCACACGATCTGCCACGAGGGAGCCCGACCGCGACGTGACTTCCAAGGACTTCTGCTGTGCTCATCAGCGATGGGCCGTCGCTTTCAGTCGCACGGATGCCTCGCTGGGTTGGTATATTTAAAAAAAAATTGTGTGTGTACTTATGTATGCACGCAAGAAGTTATACTTCTTTGGCCTAACGAAGCAAAACTCATTGAAATGATTTATTCTCCGTGCTATTCTATGTTTTTAGAAAGATCAATTTTGTAACAGTCTTGCAAAGATCGCTTTGACAATTAATCATTAAATAATGAATACGGCTGTATGGGCTTGAACCCTTTGCCTGTCCTAATAATGTACGAAGAAACCAAAAAAAAAATACCGAATGACGCAAACGTCAGAAAGTCTTAGGAACCTACTTCACACAAAATTTCACTCTCATCATTCTTTCATAACCCGCCTAAAGAAGTATAATCATCAATAATATAAAATAAATCTATTATTTATTTATGGAAGAGGAAGATAAACGAGTGTTCGGGTCACCTGATGTTAAGTAAGCCCACGTTCCCTTGCAACACCAGAGGAATCACAGGAACAATTAAGCCGGCCTTTAAGGAAGGTGTACGCTTTTTTGAAGGTACAAATTTCGTATCGTCCCAGAAACACCGCACAAGAAAGCTCATTTCACAGCTTTGTTGTACGTGGAAGAAAGTTCCTAGATAACCGCACTGTGGAGGAACGCCACACATCCAGATGGTGGGGATAATAGTCTAATTTCTGGAGCGTCGTACGAAGGTGGAATTCGATATATAATGTGATAGCCTGATTTTCGGCTGCAGGAATCAGGTGAAACAGCATTCCGAACACTCCCCGTGATAAATGTGGTTGAAGACACACAAACAACCGACATCTCTACGCAACGCCAAGTGATCGAGCCGTTCACAGAGCACTGGGTCCCCGACAATTCTATTACAATCAAATCACAAAGTCCTTTAAATTATTGCGTGTTGTATAGACTATCAGAGATTAACACTCGAATTTCCCTTAAAGACTGCCTACATTCAAATTACGTCATAACATAATATCTACTGCAGTCACTTCAATTCGCAGTGCGTTTTCGTCTATTATCCGAAAACAAGCAGATATTGTCCGTCTATATTTTCCCCAATCACAATAAAGAGAGAGAAATACACAAATCCATAATATTTGGTAAAATATCACGTCTGCTATATTTGAGCAATCATACAGAAATCTCTATGCGTTCACAACGCCAAATTAACTGGCATTATATGCATAGACTTAGATTAAATTAGTCCACCTGACAGCTCGATAATGCGTGATTTGTTAAAGTGTGCGTTAGCATTAGCTAAGCCTAATGGCTATTCAAAACCAGTTTAAAACTAATTCAATGCTTATAGTAGCTAATTCCAAAAATGCTTACTATTTGCCAATCAATAAAAAAACTTCGTTTAAAAAACCCGACTTCAAAAACTAAAAAGTATCAAATAACTAAAAATTTAATTTAATACATCTTTACCTTTAATATTAATAAAATACTATTATTTGTATTGTATTATATTGGTTTAATGTCGGTGCCAAGCCCACTCAGTTAATAATTATAATATATAATCAACCTGAATGAAAACTTCTAAAAAAGCTGTACACAAAAGACAATTATATCATCGAGGTTAACAAAAATTTTCATAAAATGAACACTACTGGCCCAAACTTTGCAAAATTATGGGACCAAATGGCATCTATTCTGCATCGAACTAAAGTAAAATTACGTAAATTGGATCATAAATCTCAGACTAATCGGTGTACATATATAAAAAAAATACCGAACGAATTGATAACCTCCTCCTTTTTTAAGTCGGTTAAAAAAGGTGAATCTATTGTGATTGGTTACAATCACAATAGATTATCTTAAGCCTATATAACATATTCTATCTACTTCTCAATGTACTGGGATCATGAAATCTGGCGAGTACCTACGGTTTCTACAACACGAGTATAGTATTACAAATATCGAAGCGCGAAACCTAAACCATAAACACCTAAATAATATTGATAGCAAAGTTTGCGTTGTACTTTTTAATTACTTTTCTTTAAGATTTTGTTCTAGTTATCTCTACGTACGGCATCCTCGGTGCGGTCAGTTGCACCAATACCCAATTAATTATATTTAGAGTATTTTCATAATCTCCTCAGGCCTAATAATTATTCCTTATCAACTCATTAAATTTGTTTGTTTCAGGAGTTTACTTGGTGTGGCGAGGAGTATGCGAAGGCATGCGAGTTTATGTTGACTTCACTTTTACTCTACTAAGTCGAGATCACTTTACTGCAAACGAAAGTTTCTCTGGAAAACAAGTCAGATTTAATGCAGGATGTGCTGCTCAAGGTCGGGGACGTCTTGTCTCCATCGCAGAGCTCAACACCAAGTTCGCAGACGCTCGAGGAGAGTTCCAGCTCGAACTGAGCATGTCGCGAGTAAGAACTCTATACACTTGTGAACTTCGCGCTCCACGACTTGATACACCTCCCTTCGCATTTGCTGGATTTGATTGGTCGGTATCTGCGAGTGGTGGTAGTGGAAAAGACCCCTTAAGTCTAAGGCTAGTACGTCTGTCGGGTGAAGGACAGTTATGCAGAGTTCGATATGCTCTCTCACTTGGAGAAGGAGATCGACGGATACAGTCTGGTTCTCTAGAATGTTTATGTGATGGGGATGGGCGCACTCCACCGTGGACTCCTCGTCCTCCTTCCCGCCTTCTTCAGAAAGGTGCCCGTCTGACTGTGGAACTGTTGTGGGCTAGAGCTCTGTCAGAGTTGGCAATTCCCGTCGCTGGAAGGGCATCAACATGCTACGATCGCGACAAACAAGCGTGGGGCCTTCGCTGTGATACTCATTCTGAACTAGTTCGTCTTCATATGCTATATCGTGATGTTCATCACGTACCCAGAAACCATCTTCGTTATGTGAGTTGGTCTGCATGGTTAGTGAGGACTACAACTGCTCCTGGTGAAGCAGACGCTATTGAACTCCCTGGAGCACCGTTTGAAAACTATTATGCTCAAGAAAGTGCAGATGAAGGGCTCATGATGGAAACAGCATTGCGGGTTGAGGAGGTGTCAAGAGCTGGATGTCCTTACGTTCACCCCGGGGGAGAGCTACGAGTGCGCCTGGAATGGGGAGACACTTATTTACTCTTCCAAGCAACTTATCATGTTTACGATGATCTATGTCGTTTGCATGCGCATCAAATGAGGTAAATTTGCACGAAGATGCTAAACATTTTAAGTCCTTAAAAAGCAGCTATACAATTGGGAAAATCTTTTCATTTTCAGACGAGAAATAGCTGTTCTTCAAGCGGAGAACTACTCTTTGGAGCGTCAGTTGTTCAGCTATCAGAAGAGCTTGGCGTACGCGCAAGCCCAAGCGAGCGAGCCGGCGCCAGTCGAGGGTGGAGGCAGGCGATCGCCAGCAGAACGGTCACTCTCCACGGACACGGAGTATGCTTAGAGTGGTTCAAGTAGCGTGGGCCCAAAGAGTGCCCACTTCAAACTATTCTATCTTCTTGACTGATTCTGACGTTTTTTGATCGATTTATCTATTTTTCTAAAGATTTTATGGCGAGGTGCGCCTCGTCAGCACCGCTCTTCGCCAGACGCCTGCACCCTCGCTTGGATCTAAAGATAGTTGGTAGAACTTGAATACCTTTTTTCTATTAATCTGTACATAAAATATATTTAGAGATTATATATTATGTATATTTCTTAACTTGAAACTCGAATTCAAATTATACTACAAAACAGTCGATTACGATTAAATATTATTAAATGAAAGCTTGTTTTATTGTAGATTGCTTGATTGTGTAAAAGATAAGTAAAATGAAATACATTCCAAGGTAAAGGTAAAGGTAAGGTGTGAGAATTGTGTATTATAATGTAAAAATCATTTTAGTGTAATAACGTAAATCACGCAAGCATAGTTAATAAACAACGACATCCATTATTTTTAACGAAAAGTGGCAACAAAAGAGTAATTGTATGGGAACTTACAAACAATTTACTATAAATAAAAGTAAAGCCTTATTTATGCTTGTATTCAGAACTTTTATAGTAAATAGAAAGTTTGAAGAGTTATTAGAATCTAACTGGTATGATCAGCTTTATTAGTAACTAGCTGACCCGACAGACGTTGTTCTGTTCATAATAAAAAAAAAACTCCCAAAAAATTCTTAAGTGACCTCTACTCGGTGAAAAGAATATTCCTACCAAATTTCAAGTCTTTAGCTCTAATGGTTCCAAAGATATCGTGATGAGTGACTATATACGTGGAAATCTCTTATATATATATACATTTCCCAATAATTTAAAATTTTCAATGAAGTATGTTGGACATCTTAGATCATTAGTTATACGTCTAGATAGACTATGACAGCTGTGAAAATATAGATTTTTTTAGTTGGTATCGAATTTTGGTTGTTTTTTAACCGAGTTCAAAAAGGAGGAGGTTATCAATTCGATCGGTATTTTTTTGTTATGAATTATGACGTATGTACGAACGCACCAACAGCGTAAAAATGGCACGCGTTTAAACGTAACGGCTTCAGTTGACTATTTTTAACGATGTTTTTTTTTATTTTGAATTATTATTTAATTAATTAAATTGTAGAAAATAAATTTTTTGTCAAGCGCGTACTTTTCCTAGTCTAGCTAAATTAAGAATATGACATGATAATAAATCTCACTATTGGAAAGTTGGCCAGTTTTGAGAAACTTTGACATTTATATTCGATTCTAATTATATTTTGCAATCATTCATTCGAAGTCAGAATCCTATTCGGGCATGTCTTTTAGCAGTTTCAACAGACTGGGCGCAAGAAACTCAGTGGAGATTTTACTTATTTATCAAGATTTAATTTAACTTACCGGTTCAATTAGATTTTGAATACATGCAAATCAATTCGACCAAGCTGGTTTTATTTGTCACTATTCTTCCGAACTTGTCACTACTGTCAGTATCCATGTACTGCGAAGATGCTAACTAACCCGAAGAGGCAGCTACTCTGCGGACAGGACAGAAAATTTCATGAGCCCCTTATCGTATATTTCTGTGAAAACTTTGGAAATACAGAATATATTTTAAATACATATTATATTTGCAGCTAATTAATGCTAGTTAGTATTCTTTATGAAGCAGCCGGGCAAAGATTACCCCTTTTCCAACAGGTGAAAGGTACCTACTATTATTTTAAGTCCATCTATGAAATTGGGATTATGACAACAGATATACATAAACTAATAAGTTGTAATATATAAATATAATAAAATCGTAAACTTCCATGTCTTATGCATACCAAGTTATCATGTTTTCAATATTAAGTACTTATTTTGTTCGAGATCCTTCGAAATGCAATAGATATCCTGTGCAAATGGAGGAGGGGCAATCTATCGCTTTAACGGCCAGACCCGACGCCAAAAAGAAAATACTTCAGCTGAGAGAAATCCATCTACTTCATTGCGCTTATAATATTGCAAGTAATAAAAACATTTTACCACAAACGAACCCCCTTGCCTGCCTGCGAGCAATTATTGTATAATATAGCTTAAGCACAGCGCCTATTTCATTTATATAGCAAATTTACATACAGTAATGTTCTATTACACTAACATGAATGATCCTGACATTAGGAAAGATAATAAATGCTCTATATTATTTAATACTTATCAAAAGTATATATATATATATATATATATTAATTTCTAGTGACAACCCACACCGTTATCCACAGGTTGATTTTATAGTGTTACGAGTATCTAATACACAATAAATGAAAAAAGTTTAACAATAATAATTAAAGTCATATGTACATACTTTATGAAGAAAGAAATACAAAACTAGACGTCTGAAAACTAAATTATTTACAAAATTAAGTAAGTACAAAGTTTTTATGGACGTTCTCATTCCATCTTTAGTCTTACGTAATTGTTTAAATATATAAAAACAAAAGAGTTAATGAGATTTAACTTAAAAAAATATTTATCCTATTTACTTTATGATGTCATTCACGTCTTGCTTTTTAAATTTTGTTGTTGTTGTAAAAAAATGTCAAAGTATGAACAAGTATCTATAAATTCAAGAGGAGTTTAAGTTTATCACGTAAAGGATGATGAGAAATAAGATACATTTCAGATAAAAATTGAGGGACTGTGTTGAACCTAAGCATAGAGGTGGTTCAACAGCATAAAGGTGATTCAACACACTCCATTTGAATAGCATAGATGGGGCTAGATATCATAAATCGAAAACATCCTGAATAGCTTTGGACTGCATATAATCTTATTTGCTAAGACCAACTGCACTACAGGGCTCTAGAACAAAAGTGTCATGATGACAAATAAGATGCAAAGGTAAAAAATGGGCACCCCATGAGTCGGAGTTGAATAAAGGAAAATCATCAGCAAAATATTGAAGACATGGAGGGCTGTATATATTTATTTGAACAAATAATATTCTTAAATGTTTATTCAAATCTGCATTGGGCGGAAAGTAATGGCAACATGATGCCCTGGACCGCCAGAGTCATCCGTGGGATTAACACCCAATAATTAAAAGACAATCTTACCAATCTATCCAAATACGTACACTATTTACATAAAATAATAAAAAAATATATTATGGAATGCTCTTAAATTAATACTTTTACATAAGTAGCAAAATCTCTACCTATCCACTTATTCAATTAATAATTACAGATATTTCCCTTTTTTTCTAAATAATTAAATCTAGCTTGTAACGGACTTTTAAATTTGACTTTGACATTATATAAGTGTCATCGTTTGACAAATGCATTAGGTACTTAACTACCTACCTACCTAGCAGAGCTATCACAGCTACTACTACACATGGTTATATCATAATGTCAAATAGTAAAATACTTCTATAGTGTAACGTTTTTTAGGTTATTTTGTTTACACTTTACAGTACTGACCTACCTGTGACTAATAATTTATCTGTGTATAAACTTTAAAATGGCCCAAGGTAAAATGAAATTGAAAAGCAAGCTACCTGATGGCGCAAAGGTCAAAAAAGGGAAAGGAAAAGCAGTAACCAAACGAAGTAACGCGCCAGTTAAAAGCAAAGATAAAGTAGTCAAAAAGAATAAAATGAAAAATACAGTGACAAAGATGGTCAATGCTGCAGCTGAAAAGCAGTTAAGGGCTCTAGCCACTGGTGCTCCAGAATTGTCAGCAGCTCAGCAAAGGGTTGCAAAGGCTCCCACAGCACCTACCCCAGCTAAATAGTAGACAAGCAAAATAATGTGTAATATAAGGACTTAAGCATTGTAAATAATCTTGTGAGTGTAAAATTATATTCCTAACCAAGAATACTGTGTATGTTGTTTTAATAAATATTGTAAATATTTTTTTCCCTTATTTATTGTTCTGTATCACAAGCAGCCTAAATATTCATCAGATATAGTTATCTAGTGCATATCAGATTTATACTTTAATAAGTATCCAAACAACATTGTTTATATTATTTTCTAATTACCTTCTTAATCTTTAATGAATGCAATTTGTTTATGTTATTGCTAAAGAGCAATTAACAGAGAGTGTAAGTTTTTCAGTGAATTGTTTTATTCTTTATATAATATTTTCTTAACAATATCAACATTTTTAATGCAACAAAGCATGAATATCGGCTCTAAGTCATAGATAAATTGAAATTGTTTAAAAATGTTTAAAACTGTTTGCTTAAGGAAACATCTCGTAAACTTAGTTTATAAGTAGTAGTTAAATACTTAGTTTATTAATAGCGTAGTTTATAAATAATATCTATATATAAGATTGTCCATGACCCCATTATCATTAGTAAGTCGTGGATAACAGGGTTGATTGTACAAATACTTAATTATTTGAACAACTAATTAAAAGTAACACTGTTTGTATGATTGTTGGTTGTCCTAAATAAAATAAAATATAAGAGTGCCATGTAGCGAAAGGCGCATTATATTGATTATATATCATTGATTTGATTGCAATAGCAGCAACAGCAAGGGTCAATAGATACACTGCTGACATTTAAGTGAGGAGTATTCTCTATAATTGGCTCAAAGTGTTTGTGTGAGTTGTAGAATGCCAGAGGTCAAAATCAAATATTTTTATTCAAATTAGGATATAAAATCACTTATTGAAAGTCAGTCTACCATCCATTGCAAAAGGTATTCCTCAGATGTGAGAAGAACTATACTATAGGTTACTTTATAAAATCATACAATAAAATTTATTATTTAATAGCCTGTGGTAGGTTGCTCTATTCCCGATCAGTGGTATCATTAAGAATGTCATTTATGTTATGGCATTATGGTAACTTTTACCACACAAATGTTTTCTAACAATTCACTTGAATTTTGTTATACATTTGTTTTGAACATCATCTGGGATCGTACTGCAAAAACATATACAAAATCCCACAAAAGACTAACTCAACTTAGACGAGTAGTAGACATAATAAGTTTATGTTTGTTCCTAAAATGATGCGGTTGGATTATCTCATTCTGAGGTAATGTCCTGTTGTGGACTTCCACTGTTGGTATCAACCTGAACATCTCCTCAGACACACTCATCCTGGAATATTCAAGGTAGAAGATGCGGATAGAACTGACAACTAGGCAATAAGTAGCTGTTTTGTCTCTAATTGGTCCTGGCTCCAGGCACATTTATTTATCAGAATTCTCAAATTTTCTACAGCAATGGCATCATGTCATTTCATGAGTTTTCAAAAAATTTCAGTTTTCATATAAAATATGAAGAAACTTTCCCCAATATACTATTTCATAAATAAAATAACATACCTACCTGAGAACACACCAAATAAAGAGACAGAGAAAAATTAAATCGTTTGTTGCTAGGTATTTATTAAAATAGAAGTGATTGGCTTTGTTACTCAAACTCTTCATCACAAATTATTTGATTGATTGCATTAAATTATTAATCAAAACAAATTATTCTGACTCAAGTAAATTCTTAAAGTTGTCCAAATTTTAATAAAAATAAAGTAAATCTCTATGTCTCTGAGCTCTACAAGTTTTGATATATGCACAATTCTTTTGCAATACAAAAAATTAATATAATTCTGAATAAAGTACAGTTTAAAAATACCAGAGTAAGTAGGTAAAAGCTTTTATTGATTTAACTTTAATTTTGCCGTGATTTTAAATATTCATATTTATGTCTTTATATTGAAATCATGATTTGCAGTGGTTACAATTATTAATTGTAAAATTTAGCTACTTTGACATGGATCACATTGCCGAATGAATCTTTATTGATCTAAATTAGACCTTATTAAATAATTTAAAAAACACTAATACCTCTGAGGTCTTTTTATGACAATAAGGGATGAGACGAGCAAGACATTCAGGTGATTGTAATTGATTCTTGGAAATCCCAAAATTCTGATCGGCAATACAATTGAGCTTGTCTCCTTGAGACATCAAATGTTAGGTCTTGTTTGCCCAGTAATTTAACTAGCTAAGCGCCCTTCAGACCGAAACACTAATGCTTACACATTACCGCTTCACGACAAAAATTAGCGCCATTGTGCTACACATAATCTAGCCGGCATTCTGTGTAAAGGAGCCACCCACTGGGAGGCTATACATTTAAGGTAATGGTATTAAACTGTTAATACAATTACAAGAAATTAAGTATCAGAATTCATATTATATGATTCCAGCTCACTATTTGTGTGTTACAAGTTTTGGTAGCAGTTAGGGCAGTCATGACACATAATTTTAAAATAAGACTTTTAAGGTAAAAGAAAAATATAACTAAGTGCCAAATCAATTGTCACGACAAGGACTAAGAAAGGAATGCTGAAATGGATTGACACGTGGAGAGAATGAGTGAAGAAAGAATGACTTATAAAATATATATGGCAAGTGTGTGAGGGCAAGTCGGTCGCGCGAGACCTCGTAGTAGGTACATTCGTCGTGCAAATTGGGGACGTTTTGAGAAAAGGAAAGGGACGGATCACCCGCAACCGGCGAGCATGTATGAAAAGAGTTATGAATGTAGAGAAAGCGCGTGAGGTTTGTAAAGATAGAAGCAAGTGGTATTCTATTGACTCTGCCTACCCCGACGGGAACAAGGCGTGAATATGTGTGTGTGTGCGTGTGTGTGTGCCATATCAATTTTTATACAAATTCCTTTGATATTGTAAGTATTTGCCTTCTTTCCAATTATTACCGATAAACAAATGAACCACAGCATTGAACATCTTTTTTACTTTTTTTTTAAGTAGGACAAACGCGTACGTGTCACCTCACGTAAGTGATCACCGCCGTTAACATTCTCTTGCTATATCAGAGGTATCACAGGACCGTTGCCTGCCTTTAAGGAAGTTGTACGCGCTTTTTTGAAGGTACTCATTTTCGTTATCGTATCGTCCCGGAAATGCCGCACAAGGAAGCACATTCCACAGCTTTGTTGTACTTGGAAGTAAGTTCCTTGAAAACTGCACTGTGGAGGAACGCCACACATCCAGATGATGGGGATGGTATCCTAATTTGTGGCGTGTCGTGCAAAGGTGGAATTCGGTGGCAGGAATCAGGTGAAACAGCTCTTCGGAACACTACCTGTGATAAATGTAGGTACACGCAATGAAGTGACGTCTCTACGCAACGGTGATCGAGCCGTCCCCGACAGCAATTCGAGCAGCTCTGCGTTGCACGCGGTTATATGATACTGGGGTGCGCCAGACCATATATGTCACCTATCAAAAAAAAATCAAATCTTGTAAATCTTGAGACAATTGTTAACCGTCTGTACTCACTGTATATGTGGTCAATGGTCAAAACGGATTGCATTATTGTGTTTCAGGGACGATACGACATGGGTACCTTCAAACAAAGCGCGTACACCTTCCTTAAAGGCCGACAACGCTCCTGTGATTCCTCTGGTGTTGCAAGAGATTGTGGGCGGCGGTGATCACTTAACAACAGGTGACCCGTACGATAGTTTGTCCTCCTATTCCATAAAAAAAAAGATATGCTGATGGCTAATGGCCGCAAATTGCTGTCGCCATCCAACGATTCCCGCTCTCTTAATCAGGTCATCAGTCCATCTTCCTCGTCGTCCTACCCGTGCTTGCCACTTATTTCATGTCGGTAACATTAGTTCTTTTCATTCCGGATTCTTTCGAGAGGAGAAAGAAGGAAATAGGGTTCTCCATAGCTGGTTGAGCGACTTTGTGCTCCTATAAGTATTAGACCTACAGTGAAGGTTAAGAAGAGGTAGCAATTTCAAAAAGTTCAAGCAGGAACGTAGGTACCTATCTAATTGTTTTGAAGATAGTCTACAGTCGACACATTTATTTCAATGTTGTTATATCTACATACATGAAATGAGCGTTGACTTCACTTTTATTATCTATTATAAATCCTAAATTGTTTACGGAATATGACAATATAGTAACTTGCTAGATTCCCTGATGGATCCTGTGATCACTGCCGCCCTCTTTGCCCTGTTTTACACCTGGAAATGACGCGAAAGTATTAGTAAGGAATAAGCAAGACCTGATTTTATGAACTTTTATGTATGCATTACCCACCTAAAATGTGTCTGTCAAATCTTTTTGCCTTATAATAATGATTTGAAACCATACAGATCCTAATGGTTCCTAAAGGTCGCTGCAGCATATTCCGTCATTGTCTGATGCGTCCTGCACAAGATGACACAGACGGACATTCCAATTATGCAATTTCGATCAAGCTTAAATAATCTATGAAATACCTACATGTTGTCTTATCTAAATTTAAAAGGCCTATAATCATTGTTACATTTTCAAGCGTTCCGTCTGTTAACTTTACCGCTTTACTAAGTTAGGTATTGAACGATCGAATAATTTACAGGAGGATCTTCATTTGAATATCGACTTTAAATTGCACCTGATATCAATTAACGATAAAATCGTCAGGCCTGGAACCGAACTCCATTTTGATTACAGATTTAAAATGCTTTTTATGGGAAGTACAGAGAAATTCGATGAAGTCAGCTTTGTTTTTATATTCGGGACTTTATATTACCTGTTTGTTGGTGATGTGGTACATTCAATGTCACATGTTGAGTAACGAGTCATAGGGATGGGATTGTATCGATCATATTTGTCGTGATTAGATAATTTGGGTGCATGTTAGATGTATGACGTCAAATAAGTATTGCAAAACACAGATGTGTAAGATTCGAGACCGAGACTAATTAAGTTAATATAGACATAGTGTATTATCCAACATGTTCTTTTATTTGTTGTTCTAAAGAATAAATACATTTATTTCGACACAACTCTTTCATTTAAAGTTTCGTTTGTAAACAAGAGGTGTCTTTGAAATAAATAATCAAATCTATCAATGTAAAATATTACGTATGTCCGTTACAATTTGGCCAATCAGGTGACCACCTAGAAAATTTATCTGATTATAAAAATATTTATTATCTTTAATTATAATATACGTTCCGGAATTTTTTACTTCATGTATAGATTTTTCACTCAAACTAATTCGGACGTGATTAAGCTTAAATGTAGACAACTGCAGTAGGTATCTACGTTTTACAGAATTTTATCTTTATATCAATAGTTTGTACCGTTTAATTCAGGCAACTCTGTCAGTCTCTTATACAGGTAGAGAAAAAATTTTCAAAGAAAAACAAGGAATATGCCGAAAATTATATAACGGAGTTTGGTATATATATTATATTAAAATAAAAGTGCTCATCGAGGGTCTTGGGAACTGTAACTCCCAAAATGATATATAGGTTTCTCAGCACGTTTATACAAATCGATATTATCGATAAGATAACCGACAGTTTCTATCGATATTTAGAGACAGGACCGCCAGCACTATCATGCGCGCATCAAGCGACCAGAGGTAGGGGGTAATGCGCCGATTTCTCCGAATAAGATTAATAAATGCAGGCGGGCGGGGGACAGTGCGCGGCTAATGACACGACCGCTGCAGATATTTTTTATCGCGAATTTAAAACTGAAACTGGTTGCGGTAGCTGCCGTCCCTTGCATCCGCCGAGCTCTGCATAGTTCACCGATCTTGTGTGCGCTCGCGCCGTCGCAGCCAATTGTGGCTCACGCCTACGTAATGTCAACTTTTATTGCTTATTCAAACTACGAAATATATGTTTTGAAGTACATACTATATGGTATATTAGTAGTATATACTATTCCTACATATGGAAAAGTAGAGTAGGTAAATCTTGTGATAAACCTGATACCATATATACATGATTATTTGAAAACTTATAATCAATTTATGATGTTATTCCATTTGTATAAAATATTTTGTTGTTTAAAAGTTAACCTTTAAAACTCAAACACGAATTTTTCCTCTTTTTATGAAGAATTCGTGGCATTATACCTATACCTATATATAAATTTTTATTATACCTTTTATTCTATTGATATAAAAAAACTTTTGCGGGTGGAATTTCGTAAAATGCGTTCTTACCTGACGTCTACTTGGCGAAACGAATATTCCTACCAAATTTCAAGTCTCTACGCCTTTTGGTTCCAGAGATATCGTGATGAGTCAATATATATGTAGAAACCTTTTATATATATAGAAGATTTAAATAAATGTATGCTGATAACAATCGTAGTAAAAATATATATGAACACGTTACAGCTTATAAGTAGATATTTGATAAAAAATAAAGATAAATTCATAGTTTTTCAACATCCATCCTTGAACCTTCTTTTTTTTTAACGAGGAGGAAATTCATTTACGTACTACCCCTGTGCACTATGTGGCACAGGGAGTGTGGGACTCTTACACTTGACACTTAGAATATCTTTTACTCAGGTAGAAGTTGGCCAAGTTTGGTAATACCCACTAAAACCTCTTCGAAATCAGAGAGTTCGTACTTCCTTTTTGAGAGGTTCTCCGGGATCTTTGCAGGGCATTTCACCGGAGACCCTTGAAATTGCCTAACCTAACCCAACTAGTCAATATTTTTAATATTTCACTATAGAACATTGACCACTTAAAATAGGTAAATTATCATGATATTTATAACTGAAAAACTTATCCCCTTTTTGAGAGGTTCTCCGGGATCTTTGCAGGGCATTTCACCGGATACCCTTGAAACTACCTAACCTAACCTAACCTAACTAGTCAATATTTTTAATATTTCACTATAGAACATTGACCACTTAAAATAGGTATATTATCATGATATTTATAACTGAAAACTTAACTTATCAATAACACATGTTATTAAGTTGATAACTAAAATCGATAAAACTTGTAATGCAGTGTGCATAAAATGTCAGTGGCAACAATATGGCGTAGTTTTAATTTTGCGATTGTATTACCTGCGTAAAATATACCGACATCTCATTTAGTGGCAGATAAATATGTTAAAATTAACATACTTGCGAAGAACCGGAATACTTCGAATATTTTTATTAATCTTTGTATTTTATGTTTATAAAGTGTAAATGCCGATGTCAATTGAAATGTATTATGTTATATTTATGTTATAGAGTCTGTGGAGGGTAATCTATGATGTTGATTCTGCTATTAGCAAACCTGAATTATGATGGTATTTATTGACGGATTCCATCGTGCGGCGGCTTCAAAAGTTGTTAATAATATTATTTTTTTTCCACCTTGATTGTCCCTGGACCGAGGGACATAAGCGGCTGATTCTCTCCTGGCATGACTAATTTTGTGCCTTGTACCAGGGCCTAAAAGCGAGCTTGTCATCCAGGTGGGAAAAAAATCGTATACGCACCACGTGAGAGAAGTAATATATTGCCACCCGCGATTTACGTAATATTCCGCGTATGAGAATGACCTACTTTTCTTCCTAGCTGCGTAATATTCTATTATAAATGAATGTTCAATCATCCGTGAAATGAACAGTAAAAAACAATTTAGAACTATCCAGCAAAGAGGATGTAAATACTACGTAATAAGAGGAGGGACTGCCTAAGTAAAAATTGAATTTAGTATGACTCGTGCAGTGATTTGACATAATTTTAAAATAGTAGTAATTTCAGTATTGCGATTGGCGACGATGTATAATCCGGCTGAAAGCGAACAGTTGCTTATAACGTCGTGGATTTCGGCTATCTCCGTTTTTTTTACAAGATTATAGCCATCATCTGTCAATCTATCAATGACTGCACGTTTCATACAATCGAGTGAATCGCTTTTTTCTAAGAGAGTTTCGCAAGGCTGATATCCATTAACATAAATCCATCCTAAGCGTAAGTAATATCCAGTAACGCAGCGTGCATAACTCAAGATTCACGGCCGATTTCAATTACGTATCTCTAGTTACGGATACATTGCTGTCACCATTTAATGACAATATCTTATCTATCCACAGTTATGTCTAATATAGTTATAGTCCAATGCTTTATGCCGATAGGTTATTGAAATCTAAGTAAGCGTAAAAGGATAGATGTCTCGATAAAAGGATAGATAGGTCATTCAAAATGGCCGTAAAAGAAAGTGGCAAGATTGAAGATACTTTTTATATTTCTTTAAGTCACTACCATAATTTTAACTTTAACTGCTAACACATTGTACTTAAAAGAAAAAAGTAAACAGTTTTAATTAAAGTATAACGCAAGAACGATAACAGTTAAATAATGATTTGACCAAATTTAAAAAAAAAGGTACTTATCACTGAAGAATCTCCTGTTTTATTACAAAAACGTTTTTGCGTAAAAGTTAAATGATATTGGTATTGGTAAAGGGCTCCTGTTTTCTCAATTAGACCGCTTAATTGGGTCCATTTTGCGTGCAGTGTTGGCCAGTCATTCCAACCAGCCCAGCTCCTTCCTGAAGTTCAGATTACTCCTGGTGTGTTCGCAGACTTCCTGGATCGACCTTGTATTTACTAAGATTTGTGCCCGTTGGTTGGCCACCCCAGCACCTATTTATGTCTCTATCATCTCGCTTTTTCGTTTTATAGAGTTTCAAATCACAATGATTCTAAAGAAGTTTCATTTCAAAGAACATAGCCACCCAAAAGAACAAGACGCACCATTCACAAATTGACGACTCGTAAAGAAGTTCCATAACTTTGGTATGTAAATCCTCATTCAAACGCAAAGGAAACATTAACTGAAACATTGCTAATGAAACAAAGAGCTCGTTTATTTCCTAGAAATTTTCATGTTTGCACAAAGTTTGTTACAAAATACAAGATAAACTAAATGCACTTTTGGGAACCTAGATATATTACACTAACCGCTTCAGGCTAATGGGAAGTTTTATTTTTAACTCGTTTTGCACAATGTTTCTTCATTAAGTATTAGCGACCCGACTTTGCTCGCGTTTAATTTGAAATATCTAGTTGGTTAGTGACACGTGCTGCGTACTAGTTTACGGTATGGTACGCGAGGACTAACCGCATCCTTTTACTATGGCTCCCTTTTGCTTCTATATAAAACCAAAATGGCGCATTTTCATCTACAAATGTTGCCAAAGTATAAATAATGCGAGTACGACTCGCCCACCAAGGGTTTCGCACTTATTATTAGGTACATTCCTATACATATTAAAAGCACAAAACTTTTTTCATTCTTCGTCATAAATAGTAAACTATATGATATCATAAAAATAATTAAAATTCTGTTAAATCTTGTGCCAATGAAGCCGTTGCATACAATACCCCACATGACACAGTTATCTTAATTCAACCAGTACGAGGTTCGAGTCTACTTATGAGACGCCCCGCGACAGTTGTTGCGTAGTCTTTGCGGCCTCCACGGCCCACGTCCTATGTCGCTGTAAAAGCCTCCAGGGCTGCAACATAGAGAAGGTTTTTAGCCTGTGTGTCCGCGTAAGCGAGTACGATATATGTGCCCCATTTCGGGGTCTTCAATACGTAAATGTATTTTCCTCCTCTGCAAAAAAAAAGGTTTGCTAGATTGTTTTGAAAGACAGACCGGCAACAAACTATCGTGATACGGAACCCTAAAAATTAGATTGTGCAACTTATTATTAAAAGTAGATCTTGTACGATAGTACTTAACCTTTTAGTGTGCAAGTCCATCTACAACTTGACCGGTTTTTAGAACTTCCTGAGAACAATTAGGAAGATCTAAAAACCGATAATATTCACACAGACACACTGGTCGGTTTTTCGTTTTTAACGAGCACCCAACTTTGCTCGCTTAAATTACGTTTTATTCGCAATCTTGTCAATACTTTTTTATTGCGTAACCTTTATTATTTTCTGATATAAATAGTCCACGTTTTTTCTTATAACCTGAGCTATCTATCTGTCATTGAAAGTCCCGCCAAAAATGGGATAAACGGACCAACAAAGATTTTAAAAACTGGTATTATAGTTATTTTGATATTACAGGCTTAGGTTGTCTTTATAATAATATGCATATTCCAAAGAATCGCAGGTAGATTTTTGCTCATCAAACTATGAATATATCTTTTTACCCTCCTAAGACCCCGCGTACAATATTTTGTACAAAAAGAACATTGCTTGTCAGGCCCAGGTTAATGGAGCTCTTCATAGTGGTATCTTCCAATTATTGTACATTTTTTTGTACATACGTTTAAATTGACCATATTTATTTTTAAATATACCCGCAACATTTTTCACATGTCTGATAAACTTTGCTAGGCTATATTGTCTGTGTTTTTAAAGCTACTAATATAATGGTATGGGAACTGTCCAAATTAGATGAGATAGACTGACGAAAATGGCGCGACGTGGAGCAGAAGGTAAGTTTATTCCTAAATCATCTACATACTCATTTTAGTTCTCATGTCATTGTTTATATAATTATTTTAATAAAAGTTTGAATAGTTGATTCTGGTAATAATTTGAGTGATTGCTTCTATAACAACCAATTTATACAACGATTAATTATTATGTGCATTTTTTAGACATTGGGTCTTACTATCAAAAATCTCAAAAAATACTACGTAAATTTTTTACCCATTGGGTCTTACCACAAAATATACTATTGAAAAACATATTCTCAGTTTTCCTCACAGATCTTAGAGATGAAGAAATTTTGGAGTTTTTTAATGAATCGGACTATGGAGATGAAGGTTTCGAAGACAATGGAACGGATGATGAATACGTGCCTGTTGACGAACGAGGGTATACAGATGTGTCTCCAGCTTCAAACTCTGATTCTGAAGATGAGGCTGCGCCTATTGAATTACAGCTTCCACGTCAATCAAAAAGACATGGTCGTAGCAGAGCCAGAGGTTTACGTGGTTGCTTTAGATGGAGGAGAATTCGTGGGAGAAGAGGTCGTGGACAAAATAGTAGGGGTAACATCAGGAATGAATGTGATTTTGTCTGATGAACCTACAACAGTTGAACTAGAATGGACTGGTACAGATTTTGAGCCAACACTTCCACAGCTTTCTGAGCTGTCATACATGCCAATACACACGACATCTTTAGATTATTTGTAGTATTTTCAACAATACATTGACGACGACCTGATTGCTGTGACAGTAAATAAAACTAACCAAAATTATGTTTTTCGTACCGGAAAGGCATTACAATTAGATGAAAAAGAATGCAAAATATATATTGGACTCTTTATGATATTTGGCATAAATTATCCATATGTACGTATATATTGGGAACAAAAATGGCGCATTCAAATAGTAACAAACAGTATGTCACGCAATAGATTCTTCATGTTGAGAACTTCACTGAAGCTGGTGTTTGACTCAGATATATAAATGAAGAACTAAGTATTATATATAATGAAGGAGAAAAACCTTTATTTTATTAAACAATTTTTCTAAAAATTGATAGTGTTTAATTTAATCCTAAACAGAAAATTAATAAGCATACAGACCTAACATGCATTTTTTGCACAAAACATAGCCTTACTAGGCCCAGCCCAAATTGTCCTCTAAATACATAGCAATAAGGTAAAAATAGGTCTTTTAAGAAAATAGTAATCGTTTTCAAAATATGGACATAAACATCTCTGGGTCTGACAGCAAATATTTCTTTTGTACAAAATTTTGTACTTTGGGTTTAAATCACTACCTACTTATTAAAAGTCTGGGTCTTAGGAGGCTATATTAATCTAAAACATAATATCTGCGTTAAAATATCAACACTAATTTTGATATAAAAATCCTGGATATTTCTCCAACAAAACTGCAATCTCACAAATAAGATAGTCATGAATATTCATCACGCTATCAAGATTTCGTCTGAGGACGTTAATTTTAATTCTCACTTCAATTTATAAACTTCTCCTAACGGTAATGGAGGTTACAAGTGGGAATCTTCGTTTATCTAATGCATAGAATCTATGTACGTTGAAGTTACAATAATTAATTGACAATGAGCAACTTTATACTTCCTTGAAACGAAGTAAAAGCTATTGTCCTTTTCAATATTTATAATGAAATCCACTTTTTTATGTATTCACTAGCTGACCCAGCAAACGTTGTATTGCTATATAAAGTAATAAAAAAAATTGGGGTGTAAAACGTAGATGCAACCGATTCTCAGACCTACCAAATTCATCGTACTACAATAATCGGAAGTATTGATCCATCTTGCAACCCTATAGCGGATTTGTGGATCGAACAGAATAATATAAAAATCGCGATACGAAGAGTAGAGGGTTGAAAATTTAGGGTTGCAGGTATGTATTTTTTAATGCTGTATCATAATAACATAAAAATAAAAAAATACGTACAAAAAAATAAAAATAAAATTTAGGGGATAACCCTTAACATTTAGGGGGATGAAAAATAGATGGTAGCCGATCCTCAGACCTACTGAATATGCATATAAAATTCGGTAAAAATCAGTAAAGCCTTTCGGAGGAGTAAGGTAACTTACATTGTGACACGAGAATTTTATATATAAGATAACCATTCTTATCTGAATCGACTATAATAAATTAGATGATTATTAACGTATATTATATTATATAAATATACTCGAAGAGAAAATGATAAAGTAATTTTAATGAAGTTATACTTCTTTTGGCGCGATGGAGAAAAATGATGAGAGTGAATTTTTACGATGCGCGAGCACACCAACACCTGAATTCTACATCGTGACGTAAGTTCTAGGTGGCATGAAAATCGATAACTATGTTTAAGTTGTATATTCTAGTATTTTTATATTTAGAACAAGTGTTTCGTAACAGTACAATTAAACAGTGTGAATAAATAAATATTATTTTGGTGTTTTTATTAAATTAATTTTATATACGACGGTGATAGTATTTACCAATAATTTATAAGTATATCTATATTTATTGAATATTAGTGATAAAACTGATTTGAATAAACTGTTTTGAGTGCATTTATAGATTTGAGGTTAATTGTCGTATGTATAATTTATTTACATCGTTAATTAAAAATTATTTCATTATTATCTAAAAAATATTTGTTTTTTCCGTTTTGTTTTATTTCTGGTATATTAACAAATTTTATGCATAAATAAAAACTAATAATTAATTTTCTATACTTGTTTGTATTAACCTTAAATGCTGAGTGTTTATACTATCTTTGATCTTAACTATTTGTTAAAATTTGATTTATTTTTCCATACACCAAAGAAGTATAACTTCTAACGCGTGTACATAAGTACACACACTCTTTTTTATCAAAGTTCCGTTTCAGAGTTTGGCAAGTAAACAGCTCCTGAGGATGCTTCGTGCAGAGTTGAAGCACGTGTCGAATTTGGTTTCGGCACGATAATATGAAAAATATTACCAACTAATCCGTCGATCAGTCAAGAGTTCAGCGTAAGCCGATTCTTTGGTGGAGGACGTGTTTAATCCCTAACTTGACACCGGTGGAGGTTGGCGGGGGGTATTCTTTGCATTCTGCACGTATAGAGTAATAAAACTTAGCCGAATCAACACTAACGATATTCATTCATTCATAATATTTAAATGGTTATGGATTTGCAACAACTTGCGTCTGAACATTACAGAACTGAATGCTTATAAAATTTATTTTTAAAATCAAGTACTTTTTGGATAAACATCGCATACATCTTCTGCGCTGCAGTTTACTTAACTAAACGTAATTTTAGCAGCTATCATAGTTTTTTACTTGTTTGTATTAGCTTTGACAAATTCTTCAAAATAAAAAAATATAAAAAGTTATTACGTTCCAAATAAAGAAAATTATAAATTTATTACATCACATTAATGATTGTAATCCGAATGACCCTCTTGGAAATTATTTTATTTATCTTTTAATTGATTTTAAATTTGAATTACATTAGCAAAGCATTCCACTTTACTTTTAAATTGTTATTCCAAGTATATAGGAAAAGATTTGATTTTGAAATAATGCAGTTTTTTTATCATGTTCGTCACACTCTTGCATCATAATTTCTTCAATTCTCCATGCACTTGTATTTTTTTCTGAAAGTACACACATAGTTACATTGTATCAACAATCTCGTCAATGAGATCCTCACGTCAGTTTTACAGTAATCGTAAAGACAAGTTTATGTCTACAATAAAGCTAAGAAGGAATGATATCATTACAAGAGCTATTCGTTTAATTGAAATATTATCACTCCTCACATTGCAGCGCATATTAAACTTTTTACAACTAGTGTCGCGTGACAGCGTACAGCGTTACCACAGTGCAGCCGTAACAGTAAGGCAAGGCTCTCATTAAAATTGTAGAATAGAGTCCTTTGTATAATTAATTTCTTATTAGATTAAACAAATCGCTATAGCAATCAAAATCAAAGGACTTTCCTTTTATAAAGACATTTTATTTTATTATACTTACATTTTCTTGCCTATTTATTTACACGTGAATGTATTAATACATTCACGCTGTAAATATATAAGCATTTCAATGTATTAATTAGTAATTTTGATATGATAACGATAAACGATTATTAATAATAATAATATTTGTATTTCTATCACCTATATTAGTAAGCATTACCTACAAGATAAAAAAAATCTTTTATTCGCCTGATGGTATGTTATCACCGCTACCCGTACGTACTTGCAACACCAGAGAATCTAAGAGCGTCAAAAGGTATTGTGAGGTGTAGTCGCTCTAGGTACCAGGTAGCAAGGGGCGCCAAACTGATCAATGCCTAAAACAATGTTATGTTAAAAACATGCGGCACTTCATGTTCACCACACTGATTCAACTTAAGGTCGGTGCGGTGAATTGTACAAATTAATCTCAAGACATTTTTTACGTACTGTGTATCTTTAATCTGTGGCATACTTATCTACAAGCACTCTGTACCAAAGTGTGATAATTGTTCTGTACTGCGACATTCTTCAATGTGTTTCATTACACGCACTCTTATAATAGTTAAAGCAACCTTCTTATACCGGTACATTGTTCAGTAAGTATTATCTTTAAATTTTACGATCTATGTTGATGAAATAATTGCTACAAGTGCACAAGATGATAATTAAGTTATTATTTCTTTATAAGTTATATTCATTCAACGTATGTTTTATTTGAACTGATTTAAATACGTGTACATATGAAATACTCCTTATTAATGCAAGCATAGACACCAAAGACATTCGGATCATAAGGAACTTATATTGGGATCAAACAGCAACGATCATGGTAAATGGAGAAGAAACAGACGCAAATAAGATCAATAAAAGGCGTTATCCAAGGATGCATTCTGTCACCGCTATTATTTAATTTGTGCTCTGAACATGTAATAAAAGATGCTCTAGATGATATTGATTTAGGAGTCGTCGTTAATCGACAAGTCATTAATAATCTAGAGTATGCTGACGGTACTTTCCTAATAGCGTCCACATAGCCAGATCTGCAAGAAATTGTAAATAGAGTAAAGGGTGCAGCGAAAAAGTATGGTTAACCATATATTTTGTTTTTGACACAAGCATGTCACCGGAGATCACCTACACCTATTTGACGTTTGAGTATTTTTGTGGCAACACTTTCCATTTGTTGTAAATAAAATAATTCGTAAAACGATGATGGGGTAAATATTGAGTTAAAAGAGTGGCAATAAGTTTCGTTCCACTTCTTCTCACTAAAGCTCAACATTTTAATAATTGGTAGTAACTGGTAAAAAGAAAAAAGCTTTTTACCTTAGATTAAGGACTGGTCTCCGTTGCGCTCCAACTAGATACTGCACTATCTAAGAACAATACTATTTTAATTACGGCAACTATTAGATGCTTGTGTGCGTGGCATCTTGACAGTCAATGGCATCTTTCAAATTTTGTAACAAACGCTTCGTGTTATTTTACATTGAAATAAATAAAATACAAAATACTTGGGAGCCAGTGGGAGGCTCCTTTGCACAGGATGCCGGCTAGATTATGGGAACCACAACGGCGCCTATTTCTGCCGTGAAGCAGTAATGTGTAAGCATTACTGTGTTTCGGTCTGAAGGGCGTCGTAGCTAGTGAAATTGCTGGGCAAATGACACCTTACATCTTATGTCTGAAGGTGACGAGCACAGTTGTGGTGCCGCTCAGAATCCTGAGCGGCACACTGCATTGTAATGAGCAGGGCGTTTCAATTACCATCAGTCCCTTATTTTTATAAAAAAATAACAATTGCAAATTAACATGTTATGATTTAAACTTTACCTACTAAACAACGAGACTTCCACAGGTAGTAAGCAAATAAAATTAAAGCTTACGTAGAAAATCAATTGGTGTTCGCAAAAAGTGATAACATTGTCACGTATATGTAATTTACCCGAGCAAAGTCGGGTGCAACCACCATTACGCGTGTTGTTAAAGCCCAAATTGTACTGGAATGGACTGAATGAATTGGACTGTTCATGAATGAACCGAATTATAATAATTCATTACGCGTGGTAATCACAGCCAGTTCCAGCGTTAAATCGGTATAAATAAAAGCAAAGTAAATTTCTCAATTAGATCTTCATAAGCGAGCTATAAACCGCCACCCGCGTCGAACGACACGGCGCGTTCGGAGCGCGTTTATGTCTCTTCTATGGCCGTCACTCTTTCCTCATAACTTCACTCCTGCGCACCACATATAACTACTTCCTTATTCGAACGTACTATCAGAAGTCAGAACGTGCTACAAATACAATATATTGTACATAACATTTCTTAAACTGGAAAAAGAAAAATGTAGAGTCGAATAAATTTAAATGTCTAAATGATTATTTTGTTTAAATTACGCTCGATTTTGTAATTTATGTACGTGCGCTGAGTGGATGACAGTGGAGAGTGTGTCGGGACAATAAATCCGGTTCTGCAACGGCTTGCAATTAAACTAGTGTCGCGCCGGGTTCGCGACCGTGCGAAAGTGAAGCCGGAGGGGAGAGGGGGAGCAGCGGCGCGCGGGCCGGGGGAGGGGGGGCGGAGCGACGGATGGGTTGCCGACTCGAGAGCTTTGCCCACAAGTTTACGATATTTGAGCTTCCTCAAACCCGCGATGGTTGAGGGAACTGGTTCTTTAGGTAAATATCATTTTTGTATCTTATCTATGATTTGGTTGTATATGCAATGCGATTGTTTTAATAATACAACTTTTGTAGAGCTTTGTTGATTTTAGTAGAGTTGTTATAATTGACGAAATAAAGCAATTTCGTAGTATTGTTTAGTAGGTGCTATGATGCGTTTATGGATTCTTTTTGCCACTGTAAAGGTAAGCGTAGTGTTTGACTGGGTTACGAATTGGTAGCAACACTAAGGTGGCTCGACTCGGGAGAAGTCGGAGTTTAGTCCGCGCGCGGCCGTCGGCGCAGGCGCACGTCTGTTGCGATGAGTTAGTGTCCCCATGGTGTACCCTGAGTCGTCTCGCTGGGGCGCGCCCGACACACTAGCGCCCCTCTACGACGATGTCTACAGAGGTCAGCAAACGCATTCATTGTTTTATGACTCATATTGCATCATTTTGACAGCGCTTAAAATTCATTAGATTTCCATATCGCGAATTTACTCCTTTGCTGTTTTATGCTAATTAACCTTTAACTAATTGTGAGGATATTGCAGTAACATGGAACGCGCTTAGTCAGCTGACCCGCGAGTTTGGTAAACAAGAGCTACTTAAAGCTTGCATAAGTTGTAAATAATTCGCATAGTTTGATCGTTAGAAATAACTGCTGGAAAAAATATCGTGTTTCCTTTATTACATTTAAATTATGTGGGGTGAAAAGAAAGTTCTTTATAAAGGTATTTATCTTATATTTTTATCTTAAAGATTAAATTAAACTTAGTTTGTGTTTAAGTTTAAAATGATCAAAACATTACTGAGCAAAGTATTTTACTAGGGTCGTTTTTGTAAACAAAAAATAACTGGATTGAAAACAAAGATTTTGTGGCGGCCCAAAACTTTTTCATTTGTTTACATTGTGCCCACTTCCAACCTGCTTCCAAGTTTAACCAGAACCTTTGTTGTATTGGTAATATATACGAAGTTTTCGGTTGTTCTCGACTCGTTAAAGTTACTACTTATGAATAATAATGGGAAAATACTTGAATGTATGGAAGATAAAATGTATTGTTGAATACAATAAGATATTTGAATTGTTAAATCTCATTAACTGCTACTTAAATTGTGTTTTAATAAATATCAATCAACAAAGTAAGTATCAATTCATAATTTGATTTAATTATTATCTTATTATATAATATAAATCCTCCAGAACTCCTAAACTAATAAGCGGATATTTTAATGGGGATTACTTCATGGAGTGCAGTTGAATCCAACTTTTTTTCGATTTGGAACACATAATTATTGTTATTTCCAATATTTGTTTTGTATGGACATATTTTCTTTAAGAAAATTTATTGGCGCACGGTTTTGTAGTTCTGCTATGAAAATATTTCGTCAAAACAACAGTAAGTAATTCTTGATGTTATGATATATTATTGACAAATTCATAAAAATAGTATTTTATTTATTATATACAGAACAACGTCTGTCGGGTCAGCTAGTTTATATAAATATATATATGTTCCACTTAAACAAGTAATCGATATTATATAATAAATATATAACACATTAAAATACGTATATAGTACTGCTTGGTTTATAGATTATTCTTAATACTAATTAGCTGATAAAGAAAATAGAAAAGTCATAATTATTTTGTGCATTACACAATTACTTATAACAATGTTTACAACAGTGCAATTATCGCAAAGGGGCATTAACTGTTGCAATTCTAACATTTATTTCACAACCAATATAAACTATTTATTAAATAAATAACTTGCGGCCTAAATTCGAATTGCAGCATTATCTGTTTTTATATAAATATTATTTTGTATTTTTATTGCATGTTTATATATCTACTTGTGTGTGTGTCATGTTCTTCCCATTAGACTAAACTAAACTAGAATAAATAAGACAAAAACTAAAAAATTTCATTAAAATATTTTGGCTTAAAAAATAGTAGGGCAGAGAATTATTCTTATATTATGTTACTATGTAATTCCAAATTTACGATATTATACAAAGGAAAATAACTACTAATTAATCTAAAGCGATCTTTATTTGCTTATGATTGAATTAAATAATAATATATCTTGGTACTTCAAAGGATTTATACCCTTTTCCCATAAAAGCATGACCTGACCTAAATTAAAATTAATTTGTGCGTTCACGTATGGAATAGATAGAAACACCTAGCGAAACAGTCTAAGAAAAAAGGGATACACTCAATTGTATGAAACGTGCAGTGATTGATATCTTATATCTATGTTGTTTAAAAGGGAGATAGCCGAAATCCTCTAAACTAAGCAACTCTTCGCTTTCAAACTTAGCCGGAATAATCCGGACGAATACGAAATATAAACTTCGTCGCCAATGGCCATGCTGTAATTACTACTATTTCAAACTTATGTGAAATGACTGTACGCTTGAGACTAAACTTAACTTCAATTTTAACTTACTCTTATTACGTAGTATTGACAAATACGCTTAACGTGATGAAAGAAAAATCCAGTTTCAATATGCATTCATATTCAATTTCTAAATAGGAAAGATATTTATCGTTAAAATACTATTGTAATCAGTTGCAATACGATAACGGATGAAATAGGCAAAGGCATGTACTCCATACAGCCCTGTCAATAAAAACTAAAAACGTGGCGATCGATGACTTATTGTTCCAATTTTTGATACATTAACATAACACATAAATATTTATTAATTTATTTTTGATTATGAAAAATGAACAATTCAATGAATATACAAATAGCTTGAAAATTTTTTGTTATTATGCTTTATTTTTTCAAATTCGAATACTTAAATATTATCTTTACATTCACACACATTGAGGTTTTCATTTGGAAACCTCAATCATCAAACAAGCAAACATTTTCAAACTACTGGATGGATTTCAATTGAGTCTTCTAAGTTTTATTCCTTAGACACTTAGATCGTTATATAAAAAATATTGCGATATCTTCTATACATATATATTACATATATATTTAAAATGGTCTTTGTTTGAGGCTCAATCACGCCTAAACCACTGATCGTATCGACATGAAACTACCACCATTCGATGCGAAATTTATCCTAGATGGTTTACTTTTTTATTGTAGAATTTATTTCCTTTTAAAATTTAAAAAGCGGGCGGCAACGGCTAGTCTTTTAATATGAAATTATTAAATTTTAAGAAACAACGATTTTTATAAGAACTACGTGCTCAGTCATTAATATGACATATTAAGTAGGTACGATTTGGCAACGGACCTTTTTGCAGTATTTACAGTTTATCTATAAAATATCAACCTATTTGTCCATAATTTTCCGTAAGCCAAGATTCCGAAATTCCTTCAGGTAAGAATATAGTGAAAATCGCCAGTCACCCTCTTTTCAGAAGCTGTTACCGAAATCATAAAGGCAAAGTGAACCCTTTCATTAAAATATCTAGAGCGAATCTCGGCGTAGATTTGAGTTTTATTAAATGTTCATAGTTCGTGTGCAATATGCTACGGAATTGAATAAAAGCTGCGAGCAAGTCACTTTTATAACTTTGAATTTTCGCTTCGGAATGTAACCTGTCAATAATTGACTTGGATTAAAAGTTTAGACAGTTTTGCCGATGAGGTTCAGTGGTTGCACTTAACCTCATGTATTGGGCATGGGTTTGAATTTGTTTTGCGTTTTTTTTATAACAAGGTAAGCTCTGTAGATCGCGCTAGTCGTAGTTGAGTGTGGGCTCTAGTGGCTACCAGTAGGAGGCTCCTTTGCACAGGATGCCTGATGATTACTACATATTATAATAAAATCATTCAGAAATACACATTTCCGATGGCTTTAGACTACATTATTCCCGAATACTTAGATTTTTTTTTTCTTTTGACTGAACAGTGTCCGTCGGGTCATAGAGTTTATTATACATTCATGTGATTGCATTGCTGTTGCATTATACATTAGACGGCGATGTCACAATAAGTTTTGTGTGGAAAATAAAACAGTTGTTATACTCACTTGTGACAGACATTTTTAATGTTTATTTTTAACTTCTTAAGCTAAAAATAAACAGTGAATATAATTCTGCAATAGGTACCAGCTGTGTCAGGATGCTTTGCGTTGAGTTAAAAGCACGTTTCGAAAATCTACTTTACAGTTAGGGGCGTGTGTCTCATATAGGCAATTAGGCAGTGCCTACCTCGTTATGAACCTAAATAAATATAGTTAAATTTGGTTCCATTATTTTATAACCAAACTTCTAATGAACACTTTCTCATAAAATTTTTCCTTCCGTTAGATACTAAATAACTAGGGTAAGCAATCTCCAGATAGCATAATATTCCAAAGCTGAACTTTTTTTCTATGAAAATAAGGGACGTGACGAGCAGGACGTTCAGCTGATAGTAATTGATACGCCCCATTACAATGTAGTGTCGCTCAGGATTCTTGAAAAACCCAAAAATTCTGAGCAACACGACAATTGCGCTCGTCACCTTGAGACAAGATGTTAATTTTCATTTGCCCAGTCATAAGTCTCATTTCACTAACTACGGCGCCCTTCGGATCGAAACACAGTAATGTTTATACATTACTGCTTCACGGCAAAAATAGGCGCCGTTGTGGTACCCATAATCTAGCCGGCTTCCTGTGCAAAGGAGCCTCCCACTGGTACCCGGCACATCGGTTTTGTAAAGGTTCAATTTGGTTTGCATTTTGTGAGTTGTATAAATTATCTTGTTTTTACTCGCAACTCCGTCCGCGTGCCATTGTTACTTTGGGCAGAATTTTTAATATACTCACTTTGCAAAAAATATACAACAAACTGCTGTGGTTAATACATTTTTATAAGCTTCTAACTTTTGTCTACCAACTTTTTTTATTACTACTTATGTTATTTATTCCTCTAATGTAATCATCTAGTGTGTAATTGTTTTGTGTCCCAAATAAAATAAAAAACTATAGATCTTTCTCCCCCTTTTCATCCACACAGGTCTAAGTTTTAAAAACGCTAGAACAAATATTTAAAAGTTTCATGGTGTTATTTTCGATAATGACGAACCTTCATACAAATTTCCATCCCCTATTTCAACCCCGCCAATCCCATTAATCGTGACAAAAGGTAGCCTATGTCCTTTCCCAAGCTCTAGTCTGTCTCTGTAATTAATTTGATCAAAAACGATTCAGTGGTTAAGGCGTGAAAGCGAAATTAACAAACTTACATTCACATTTATAATATTAGAAGGGATAATGCTCTCAAATGTGACCCAGGACAACTACATAAACACTCAATATTTTGTTATAAAGATATACTCGGTCAAGATACCCATGCTGAAATTGTAAACGAAATATTACCCAAAAAATCGCCTCTAACTTTAGAATGCTTTATACATACAAAAGAAGGTATAGCAGATTTCAAAGATTCGTAAAGTTTTATTGAGAAACAGTTCTGACTTACCTTTTTCTCACTTAATAGACAATATTTTCTAAAATATAGTAATTATAAAGTGTTTATACGTATAGTATAAGCCAGCTTGAATATTACCATGGTAAGTGATGACTGTTATAACCGGCGCCCATACTGACATTCTTGAAATGCCCTGTTCCAACTACAATTATCTACCATATATAGCTTTTCATTTTGTAGTTCACTGTGTGTTCTTAAACAACTGTTATGTTTAATATTGAAGTGACGGAACACAGCACCGCAATTTATTGGCAATGCCTTTCTCAACAGCTTACCTCTCGTATAAGCGTCGACATACGAACGAAAAATTGCATTTAAAGTCAAAGCCAAAATAATGCAAGTTTCTGGTTGATAACCAAAAATTAAAACACATTGCCCAACATCAGTCTTCAGTTTATGAAATTATATGAGATTTTTTGGCAACAATCTAGTTTTTCTCCCTATTTTTGTGTCATAAGGGTTTTCTCCGACCCGGCTTTGCAAGGGTAGAAAAAAAAGAGTTTTTTTTTTCTATTAGCTGTCCATGCAAAAAGCAAACAACACACAGGACTACGCAGACGGGCAGCCTTGAAAGTCGGGGTTGTTTTATCCAATGATAATTTCTATTAAAATATAATAATATAAATATTTATTTAATTAGGATTAATAATAAGTGCCTGTGAATCAGCCGTAAGATGATGGATATATGTCATATCAGAGTTTTCGTTAGGATTGTGAAGATCTACTGCTATTTTCCAGAACATTACTTTAATATTTTTCTAAGGATTGATTTCACCATTCAAGTAGAACGCGGTTTTAAAATTAGTAACCGTTCACGCATAACCTAGCGAAACTCTTTAAGAAAAACAGCGATTCACTCGATCGTATGAAACGTGCAGTCATTGATAGATTGACAGCTGACGGTTATAATATTAAAAAAACGGAGATAGATGAAATCCACAACGTTTGAAGGAACTGTTCGCTTTCAAACATAGCCGGATTATACTTGTCGCCAATCGCCATACTGTAATTACTACTATTTCAAACTTATGTCAAATCACTGCACGTTTCATACTAAACTAAATTTCAATTTTTACTTCGGCAGTCCCGTCTCTTATTACGTAGTATTTTTGTATTTTGTTCATATTTATCAATAACAGTTTTGACATCTATTTGAGATATTCTATTGTTTATAACATGTTAACTCAGTTCTGCTGATCGCGTTTAAAATGTATTGGTGAAATGCTCTGTTATTAATCAAGATTAAGACTGGCATTATTGACTTATTAAATGTTAGTGTTACTGGTAAAATCAGGTTTTCCGGTATAGCCTACGTTAGCCAATTAAATCTTTCTTTTCGCGACAAATATATTGAAATAATACGCCGAATTCTTACGCACGTTGTCATTTTGATAAAGTCATAATGCAAAGCTATAAATAAAGATTTAAAGCTCTCATTAAATCACAATATCTACTTAAATGTCGTAAAATTCGCTACGCGTTCAAATAATACCTGAGGCCCAGTTTATAAATTATAACAACTCTAATATATCGAGACAAGTTTGGTTTGAACGGAACGAATATTGCAATAAGGTGTACCAGTTCTTAATTGAAGTCATTGAATAACAACAGTTAGACAATAATTATGAAACGTTATCTGTGACTGCGCTGGTTCAATGTAATTGATTTAAGTAAAGTGCTGTGAAGTGAATCACCGCTATTCGATACCGCTATATACCAATACACATATTATTTATTTATTAGTTCCCAAATAACATACATGTTTTAATCTTTACAAAATAACGCAAGTTTAAGTAAATGATGATTAACATATATGTCAGTTAAATGGAAACACTTATGATGGCGTGATATTTAACTAAAATAAATTAAGAATTATTTATTACAATAGGTTGATTTATGTTACTATCACGACTTAGGCAAATGTAACATGTAAACGTGTCAACTAATAAAATAAAAAATATACAAAAAAATTATACACATTATAATATTTTTTATGAAAATAAGGGACGAGACGAGCAGGACCTTCAGCTAATGGTAATGGATACGCCCTGCCCATTAAAACCCAAAAATTCTGAGCGGCATCAATTACCATCAGCTGAACGTCCTACTCGTCTCGTCCCTTATTTTACATGAAAAACAGCGTTCAACAGTGCATCACTTACAAACAAGAGATTCAGAAAATATTTGTCAAAATTTAAGAAAGAACTTTTAAATTAAACGGCTTAATTCGATCAAATTCACTAACAAACTATATCAAAATGTCTATAATAAATAACTTCCTAGACATTATCTGTGTGTTAAAAACTATCAGTTGAGATAAAACTCATTCGGTTATCAAAAGAGTGTAGGTGATTAAAGAAAATTCATTAAAATTAATTAAATTAAGAATAAGCTATTAGCACTTTATGATAGGCAAGTTGTCATAGGCATATTTTTTTATAAATTATATTTGATAAAAACTACGTCTCATCTGGATATCAGATCAGTGCAGCTCGATCTCCCACAGTCTCCCCTACTAATAATAGTCATGTCTGAATGAATAATTCTGTAATTAAAGTAATTGGTGTAAGCCGTTTTAAATAAAACACTTTTAAGTATTAAAACGCGTGTAATTTTAACTGTTTTTACATTAGATTTTCGCGAAAAAGTTACATTTTTATTTTAGCTAACCCGACGTTTCAAGATCTCGTTTTCAGTTTTCAGTCCACCTGAACGGAATGCCAGAGGTCGTATGTTCGAACCCCGCATCGTTCATAAAACTTTATTTCCAAATTTTATTTGTGAAATAATCCTAGAAGTGAGGGTTATCACTATAAAAACATAACAAATTGTTTAGATTTACAAGAGCGACATCTCAAGTCTATTTCCTAATATGTAAATATTGGGGTTGAGCGGGTTATCAACTGTAAAGTAGATCCTGTAGATGAAGCCACAACCTGAGAGTTAAACAAAGCATACAAGATTTTATATAACGATACGTTACTCGAACGGTTGGCTCAATTGGTTAGAGCACCGGCACGGAACCCCGGAGGTCGTGGGTTCGAGTCCCGCATCGTTCATAAAATTTGTTTTTCAAATTTGATTTGAATGTATATATTATCTGAATCTTGGAAACGGCTCCAACGATTTTCATAAAATTTAGTTTACAATATAATAATTATTTATAATAATTTAGTATACAGGGGATTTCGGGGGCTATAAATCGATCATTTTTCAAATTGAAACCTAGCAAAGGTTTCAATTTGAAAAATGTAGTTGTATCCGTGTTTCAATGAGAAACAGCTACAATTACATGAGAATACAAAGGTAAATTTCGCCACTATATACTAGACTATAATAGCTCAGATGGGACATTATGTGATACGGAAAGCAGAAGACCCCGGCTTAGACCAGATGTCCTATTAGTTTTTTTTTGTTCAAGTTTGGTATATTCTTAAAAATCCGAGCAAGGCTCGATCGTCCGGATATTAATAATAATACGAATACTGTGAGCGAGATGAATGTCTGAATGAATTATTCTGTAATTAATGTAATCGGCGAAACCGTAAAATAAATAAATAAATACTAAATCGCCTGTGATCGGTTTTCAAAATCTCAAAAAAATTCTAAAAGATTTCAGTAATGCAATAACAATATTTATTATTATTACCACACTACAATCTATGTTAGTGCAATATAATTTTATCCGACAAATAACAGTTAAAGTTATGCCATAAAGCTGGATCGGGTCGCGCAAATTACAGGAACTATCATAGTTATAGCGCTTTGAAATGCATTTCAAATTCAGTTTTCTCGTTGCGGTTTCCAAATAAGCAATTAACCGGACTAATACATTTCAATAAGGTAATAATTTAAGCTGAGCTCGTTGACTTAATATGCTTTTGAGATTAATATTTTAGCGATTTAGAAGTAAAATCATTGCCTATTTATATAACAGACAGTGCGGTTTCTAATAAACAATTACATAGTCAAATTACTTCATGAAAACAATTTATTAAAATAATTCAAAAATGCTTTTCTTAGTAACTTTAATTCAGTCTTCCTGTTCGGGTTTCAAAAAAAAACAATATTGTTTACTTTATTATTACCTTAGATTGTAGGTACGTCTAGATAGACTGTGGCAGCCGTGAAAACGTCGATAAAAATTCAAGTTGACTGTTAACCTCTATTTTAAGCAATGCACGCAAACTAACACAAAGTTACATACAAATCACGAGTGTAAGACGTAGCCTGAAATGCACACTAAAATAATAAACCTGGCCTGTTTTCATCGGCTTAGGCAGCTAGAGGCTCTACTATCTACCGGAAGACGTAATGTTGGTAGGCCCCCTACAAGATGGACCGACGATCTGTTCAAGATCGCCGGAATACGTTGCATGAGGGCTGCGTAAGACCGATCGTCGTGGCCATCTTTGCGGGAGGCCTTTGTCCAGCAGTGGACGTCTTCCGGCTGAAATGATGATGATGGTGATGATGAGAGGCTCTATCTAGACGAATAAATTATCTAAGAATTTAACTAATTTTAATTGAAAACCCTGTCATTGTCTGTATAATATTCATATTATCTCGTTGAGGATTATTATTGAGATTAAAATTGGAATTATACAGATCTATGACCTTGTACCCCTGTTGCTTAAACTTTTCTCCATATAAAACTTAAGTTTCTTCCTCAAATAGATTCATTAGCTTTTTTATTTACTTTGTTATCAACCTTTCGGAGAAATAATAATAACGCTTTGAGAAAAAGGAAATGTAATAATTGCTTACGATCTTTTGAATACAACACAAAAATTACAATCATCAAAACTTTAATTCTTACTCTATTTTATTATTAACACGTCTAAAGGCAATTCGTAAACAAAACCATCAGGAACTCCCTAAGCCACTATCTTACCGTGAATTTCTCTATCCCATGGGAACCCTGAATAGATTTACACAACACAGAGTATGCATTAAGGCTGAAACCACACTATCGAGAAATCGCGGTGCTTGAACAAATATATAAATCGTCAGATCGTGAACTGGGCGATATCTATCGTGCATATTTCTATTGCGAGGATCACGAGTATACAACTTAGACTTCTATGTGAACGCGGGAATAACATTCGGTAAATAATCTGTATGTGTATTTATGTTTGCTTTGAGATACATTCGGATTGTAAATTAACTTCTTTTGATTGATCTTTTGTTTTCTATTCATTTAAAATAATGATAAAAGTTAGACTCTCCATATCCTTAACACCACAAAATGTCTAAGTTGACTCAAGAGTTACGAGTTAAGGTGGTGCGATTAATTACTATATTACAATAGTGTGATAAAATAACTTAGGTAATATTAAATATAATGAATTCATTTTAAATAATGACAAATTTTAGACTCTCCATTTCCTTAACACCACAAAATATCTAAGTTGACACAAGACTTACGAATTAGTGTAGTGCGATGAATGACTATATTACAATAGTGTGATGAAATTATTCTAAAACAAAGCGAAACCAAATATTTAAAATGTTTTGAAAATGTATTATTAGTTCCTCTTTTATCTGAAATGAGTGCATTAGATTAAATAAACTCAAACGATAGGAGGAAAAGAAATCCGAATGAAAATCTTAGTATTCTTGATATATCTTTCACCTCATTTGATAACTCCACTGTCCTCCCTTTATCGTCTTTCTTTACGATATATATTGACAGAGAAAATGCCGTGCAACCTTCCCCTAAATAAACTACGGTTTGCGAGGCAGACTTTACAATATTATATCATTTATTTTACGACCCATATAGCCCAGTGATTAGTTACCCTGAGGTCCAGGGTTCACCCTCCCAGTAGATTTTACACCTATTGCAGTTTTATGGAGAATATTAATGTTTGTTTCCGAGTTACGGATAGTAAATACATATTTAAATATATTTTATTAAATATTTCGTTGTCTTGCACCCATAGTGCAGGCTGTGCCTAGTTTGGAACAAGATATATTGTGTATGAATTTGTCAATAATATAAATTATAATATTATTTATCTAAAACATTGAAATTTTGACAGGTAGATATGCTAATACGGTTTTATTAAGATTTTGTATGAGATACTTACATAAAATTTTTCATATGAATTTAAACAAATAAATAAATTTAAGCCTTATATAATTATATGTCTAGATGGAGCTTATTGCTGCTAGGCAACCGATGAAAACAGACCAGTTTTATTACTTTAGCGTGCGTGACAAAGCTATGTTTTACACTCGCGATTTGTATGTCACTTTGTGTAGCTTTGTGTGCGTGCATTGTTCAAAATAGAGGTAAACTGTCAACCTCAATTTTTTTCGATGTTTTCACCCCTGTCAAGGTCTGACTAGATGTATAACTGATCTAAGATTTAAACGTTGTTTAGCAATAAACCTTTATCAAAGCATGACGGTTCTTGATGAGTCAGGTGCTAAGAATAGCCTGAGAGAATACATGTCCACACATGCCTGTATACAAATACTAAAATAGTCTATAACTTCGAACGAATTGCCTTTCATTACGAAATAACCATAGCTTACGTTTTCTATAAAGGGAGAACCTATACCAGAGTCGATTCACTTTTGTATAGAGGTCATAAATGTAAACGATAAGAAAGTGCAATATGTATAGTTTGACGACCCATATGGCTCAGTGGGTGGTGACCCAAAATTAATAAACGTGGGGTCCTAGGTTCGAATCTCGTTGTGTGAAGAATAAATAATTAAATGCTTTTTTACGGCTTCATCAATCCGCAACTTCATCTAAGAGTACTTGACTAAATATCTTGATTTGAGTTAACTGTTATCATATTTATCTTAGAATTATTATTTTCTTAACAATTTGTTATATTTTTAAAGTTAAAATCCTCACTTCTCGGAATAATACACAAATAAAATTTGAAAAACAAAATTTTATGAACGATGCGGGACTCGAACCCACGACCTCTGGCGTTCCAGTGCCAGTGCTCTAACCAACTGCGCCAACCGTTCGCGTGAAGTTTCATCATAAAATCTTGTATGCTTTGTTCAACTCTCAGTTTGTGGCTTCATCTACAAGATCTACTTTACAGTTCCTTAAGTACCTTCTTAACCCCAATATTTGCATATTAGGAAATTGACTTGAGATGTCGCTCTTGTAAATCTAAATGTCGCGGGTTCGTGCACACCGCATCACTCATAAATTTTGTTTTCAAATTTTATTTGTGTTCTATAATCCCAGGGTTATCTATCACTTTAAAATATAACAAACTGTAAAGTACTGTAGAGTAGATCCTGTAGATGAAGCGACAACCTGAGAGTTGAACAAAGCATACAAGAATTATGAACTTTACGTCACTCGAACGGTTGGCTCAGTTGGAAGAGCGCTCGCACGGAACGCCAGAGGTCGCGGGTTCGAGTCCCGCATCATTCTCAAATTTAATTTGTGTACTCTATTAGTGTTATAGATTGCGCCTACATGATATAGAATACAATACTCTACCTTTTTCTATAAATATTATGAGTACGGTAATTGGAAGCCCTATAATAGCATCTATGATTCGTCGCCTATTGCATTTTTCATTAATATTCAGTACATTAAAAAAATAAGTGCATAAAAAAGCATTTATTTTCTCAAAATGTATTCCTTTAGAATTATTTTTGGTGTCATTTCTAATATACTAGATACTACTACCGCTTCAGAAATAAATGGCGCTCTGAGAGAGAAGAAGTAGCGGAAGAAACTCTGCCAGCATTCTTTTTTTGCGCTCTTTTCAATAAAAATATACAATATTGTACAGTCATTTCTATCGCTATAAAATAATCATAATTTAGTCCCAGGTTGTCCGATCACATAGATATTCAGCTGTGGAGCATTGCGTAGTGTAGTAGTAGCCATTTTTATAAAAAAATTAAATTTATTTATAGATACTGAACAGTGGCTGGGACTTTATTATAGAAGTGTATACATTTACCCTTAAAGCTATTATATATATTATGAAGCCTACTAGAATTAGTTACAAGCAATGCCTTATTTCTAGTGTTATAATAATGAAAATCACTATTAAGAGCAAAAAGGTGACGATTTTTGTGAACGTACATATATTAATTTTTCATAAATGTTATGAAAAGATAAATGATATTAAAGTTCCTATAACAAAAGTTCTCTGAGAAATATTCGAACATTTTATTTAAAATATTTGATTCAATACAGAATTTGAAGTTGTGTCCGGAGAGGATATTATGACTCCACAACTCACAATACTTGCTCCTCTCAGCTCGGAGTGTGCGAGGCTTTTAGCGAAAATATGAGGTCAGACATTTCGATATACGATTCTTTCGAGTTTTGGCGATCTAATTGTTTCCCGGAAATTGTTTTATGTCCAGTTTGAAACATTTTTGTTGTTGTTAGAAAAGATTTATTTTAATTATATTTGACTTTTTCGTGAAATTTTCAACATTGATTGAATTGAAAACTGTTAAAATTCTTTTTTAATATGAAACAGAAAAAAGTGTGAGATTAGATGCCGCTGTATTGGGATATGATTGCCTAATATGTAACGTACAAAACTACGACCCACTTAAGCTCACTAAGTAATAGGGGTTAAAATATAAAATTGCCGTTTTATTGTAATAGGTACTTCGAATTGTCATAGAACCTTCATTGCTTGAGATTTTTGCGTGAAACTTTTTTAACAGGTATGTAGTTCTTCTTTTAGAAAATGTGCAACATTTGATTATCGACTTCCAGTTCTTTTTTTATTCACCTTACACAGAAAGATGAATTCTCCAAAAATTCGATTGATTTTTGAAAACGAGTTCGCGGAACTAACGCGGCAGAAACAGCTCGCAATATCAATTTTGTGTTTGGAAAGGGGACTGAATGCACCGTGCGATTTTGGTTTAAACGCTTTTTGTGATGGAAATTTTGATTTGATGAACGTACCACGTGGAAGACCGCCCACACCAGTGAACAACAATGAATTGAAAGAACTGGTGGAAGCCGATCCGAACCAAACAACACAAGAATTAGCGGCATGATTTAACGTTGCCTTACCAACAATATTGACTCATTTGCGTCAAATCAATAAAATAAAAAATATGAAAACCGCATGATTTGACTGATCTGCCGAAACAACGCGTGTTGAAACTTGTGTTGCCTTGCTGAATCAATATAGAAATGAAGCAATATTTGATTGAATTGTGACATGTGATTCATCACACATCGCAATTTTTCTTCGCCTTTCTCAATACGGCGCTGAAGTTACTCTTTCAGATTTTGAAATTGAGCCTGCTGGTATGATGTCTGATCCGAGAATATTTTTATTTTATTAGTTTTTATGTTAGTCTTATGTTGAAGTAGGCATTAAGCTGTTTCCTCTGTTTTAAAACACACTTTGATAGGGCGTATTTTGTCTGGTTTGTATTTCCCAACACGGAAAATATTAATAGGGCTAGGACAGTCCGGTGTTATTGTTTTAATGGTACTCATTACTTCATTTTTGTAGAATGTGTGTCTTTGTTTGCAAATTTAATTTAGAATTATCAAATTGTTTATTTTAACCATCCTCATCATTCGAATGTTCAGCGTTTGTCAAAAATACATGCGCGTACACACATCTTAGATACCCGCAACGATCCTGTGATTCCTCTAGTTACTAGAGAGCATCGGCGAAGACATAAATAATGTATCAGATAAATACAGTTACCGAAGAAGAAATAGTTAAGAAGAACGAATCACATTCTTCGAAGTTTGTCTTTAAACCTATGATTGATGTGGCGCGGCTTCAAGCTGATCTAGCAGAATAAACTCGCGGAACTTTGCTAACTGTTATAAACTCGGCTAATAAATAACAATTTCATGTCATTCTATAAGTTAAATGGTTGTCTGATAAAAAAACACTTTCGGAATTTTTATATTATTACTAGCTTTTCCTTGCGACATCGTCCGCGTTGAATAGTTACTTAAGCCAATTTTTTTGAAGTTATACTTCTTTAGGCGCGTTATAAAAAAATTATGAGAGTGAAATTTTAAGATGCGCGCGCATGTGTTTAAATTCCCTTTGCGCATCACTGTAACATAAAAGTAACAGCATGAAGCTGTTTCCTAAAATTTTCTGACATTTGCGACATTCGTTTTTTATTTTGGTTTCTTGGTCCATTATTACGACACGCAAAGGGTTAAAGTCCATACAGCCGTATTCGTTATTTAATAATTAATTGTCAAAGCCAACTTTGTAAGATTTTTTACAATTTTGTTCTTTCTACAAACGTAGAATAGCACGAGGAATAAATAATTTCAAGGATTTTTGCTTTTTTACGTCAAAGAAGTATAACTTCTTGCGTGCATATATACAAACACACACCCTTTTTGTTTGTTGTGGTACTCATTATCTAGCCGGCATCCTATGCAAAGGAGCCTCCCACTCCAATTGATGATTCAAATTCACCTCTACTCCGCAGTCAGTTGTAATGCAACAACCGATAGATGGACAATATAATAAAACTAGATATGAGACGTGTAATAAAAGTTTCACTTTAAATTAAATATAACATAGTAGATTATTTATACTTATACAATTGAATGACCTTCCATATGCGGCGCTTCCGGGACGATACGACATACGTCCCTGTAAGTGATTCCTTTGGTGTCGCAAGAGAATTATGATCACTTAACATCACGCTCGTCTGTCCTCCTCTTTAATAAAAAATCGTGTGTACAATACATGATATCATTATTTAATTTAACTGAATTTTGTCAGTAGATTTCAATAAAAGTAATCCTCAAAAATCAGTATTCTTCTTCTGGTGGCTCTGTCTATTTTTTATTAATTTTGTATATGAGACGCAGTAAATAACAGCCGCGCTATTGCCTGTATTCCACTATCGGGGAATTCTTCAGAAGCGAAGTACGTGCTTCTTATTGAACCCCATATTTGTACGCAAACTGAATTAAAATAAACTTGAACGCGTAGGTATTTCTCGTCAAAGTTTTAAATACACTTTTGTAATTAATATTCTATAGTTGTATATACAATGAAGTACTTTAGAGAAAAGAAGAAATTTAGAGATCAAAATTTTATAAATCTCCATAGTTCGTTCGTTATTTATGATTTAAATTAAATTTACACTACTTAATATAAATTAATATTATTTCGTATAAGTAATACTTAATTATAAGTTAATCATTATCTTATAGTACAGGAACCGAATAGAAAGCAGGCTTTGCCTATCCATTCGATAGATTAAAAATATTTTATATCAAATTTAAATAATAGATATTTAGGATATATATATATATAATAATAATAATAATATTGACACACATTTACACAAATTATCTTGCCCCAAGTTAAGCATATATAGCCTGTGTTATGGGTTACAAGACAATGATATATTTAATACAATATACTTACTTAAACATACATAAATACATTTAAACATCCATGACTCGGAAACAAACATCTATATTTATCATATAAAAGCTTGCACCTACCGGCATTCGAACCCAGGACCTCTAGCTTAGTAGGTAGGATCGCTAACCACTCGGCTATACAGGTCGTCAAAAACAATATATATATATATATATATATATATATAGAAAACAAATTAAGTGCGAAAATACATCAACCGTACGTAAAATATGCAAATGTTGACTATTTTTATTGCTATAAAGCTACCTAACCTATATTAGGTTGGTAGGTACAAAAATAGGTAAGACATAACTAGCATTTTGAATATGAATACAATTTCATTATGAACTCGGACACACACTCCCTAGTGAGTGTCTGTTTCGTACTTCGGTTGGTTTTTCAATAAATTATAGCCTTGACATTAGTCAAATTCTTAAAATATTAAGTTTATAAGAATTACTTTTTATCCTTTAAACAGGCGAGTTATCTTAAAAATCTTAATTCTTATCTTAGATTATTATACTGAGATTTTGCGATAGATTTAAGACTAAACCTGTTTTAGAATTTACAGTGTCAATTTTAGTAATCGTGTTTTGATTATGTTAATATTCAAATCAAATCAAAAATATATTAATTAATGCCTGTATTGAAAGACACTGCTCTTCCACTATTTCAATTTTAATGTAGATTATTAGATAATTAACTAAAAAGGTATACTTAGTACTAATTTAATTTATTAGACAATATGTTATGTTTTTAAATTGATAACCCTCACTTCTAGGATTAACACACAAATAAAATCCTGAGAGTTGAACAAAGCAAACAGAATTTTATAACGAGGCGGTATTCGAACGGTTAGCTCAGTTGGTTAGAGCACCGGCACGGAACGCTGGAGGTCGTGGGTTCGAGTCCCGCGTCGTTCATAAAATTTTATTAATTTTTTAGTGCAAAATAAATGTGTGTGTTGTATGTTTGTGTTGGTGTGCGTGCAAGCTTTTACCAGTGGGAGGCTTCTTTGCACAGGATGCCGGCTAGATTATGGGTACCACAAGGGTGCCTTTTTCTACCGTGAAGCAGTAATCTGTAAGCATTACTGTGTTTCGGTCTGAAGGGTACCTTAGCTAGTGAAATTACTTTGCAAATGAGACTTAATATCTTTTGTCTCAAGGTGACGAGCGCAGTTGTACCATTACCATTCAAAATCTTTGGGATTTTTCAAGAATCCTAAGTGGCACTGCATTGTAATGGGCAGGGCGTATCAATTACCATCAGCTGAACGTCCTCGTCTTGTCCCTTATCTTCATAAAAAAAAGCGCGTATGTGTATGTGATATATAATATTAGAAATGTTCTGAGGACTAACTCTGAGATTTTAGTCTTTGCTCAGATTTTAGTTACGTAATACTTTGCTGATTATGATAAAACACGAACTTGACTTGTCAAACTTTTATCATCGCGCAACTACGGCCGTTCCCAATATTCAGTCTATCCCTTGAGATAAAAATCGTAACTATCGTTGACTTTTCTGTCTCAATGAACTTATAACAACGGTAACTCACCTTATCCGTACACGCTGTCTGTCAATGGGACTACGTATAGCATACCAGCGATATAAAGTTTGTATGGAAATTGCAATTCACGCGTCCCAATATAAGGCGATAAGAATGGCTTATCACCCGATAAGCCATTTTTCGTTTTGTTTTATTTCAGGTATATTAACAAATTTTATGAATAAAAAAAAAATAATTTTCTATACTTGTTTATGTTTATTTAAATTAAATAATTAATTTTCTATATTTATATACTATATTATTAACCTTAAATGCTGAGTGTTTATACTATCTTTGATCTTAACTATTTCTTAAAATCTTGATTTATTTTTACATACACCATAGAAGTGTGTATTTCTATAAACACTAAACTTAATGGATAAAATCTAGATACACAATTTTATTATTAAAAACTCTAGTCAGGAAACATTCATCTTTGAATGTATATCTATCATATACATATTATGTATATTCTTTGCGAGAATAGTAAGGAATTCTTATACTCCCAGAGCTACAGAGAATCTAAAATGTTTAAAGAAACCTAAAGATCTCATATGGACAAACTGAACAAATACAATAATGCTTGTTCCTTTCCTCCGTTTATTGGTTCCTTCAAAGTACACAGTTATACTGGAACCGACTATAGATTAAAAATCCTTTTAGACAGAATACACATAAAAAGGCATCATTAGAGGCCTTTTTCTAATTCGATTATTTTAATGCGGACATTAAAAATAATTATTCTACTATACAAACTATATGTTTGACTGAAATTCTGACTGCAGACATCAATGCTGTATCAAGTCAAGTAGCATTATAATATTAATAAAAAAATATGTAATATTAGATATATATAATATAGAAAAAGTTAATTTTGTAACATACTTTTTAGGTGTTAAAGTAGATACTAATTTCTCCTGGTTCCACCATGTTGACTTTATTTGTAGCAAATTAAGAATTCTACTAGGAAAATTTTACCGCCGTAGTTTTAGAATACCCATTACTACCCTAAAGTCCTTATACTTTTCTTTGGTGGAATCCATAATTTATTATGCGCTTGATAGCTATGGGCTTACTTTTAAAACATATATCGATGGACTCGAATCACTTGAAATGCAATTTTTAAAATGTCTCGTCACCAAAAAAGTTTAAAATAATTGTAAAAATAAAAAATTATTTAAAATATGTAAAGTATTGCCAGTAAGCTTAAAACATAAGTACTTATTAGCCATTAACAATCATGGCAATCAAGAACATAACCCAATTATGCACAACCACGATACTCGGTTGATGTCCGCTGGTAAGTTCGAGGTTCCTAGAATCAATTACTACTACGGAGACAGAACTTTAAAAAAACGCCTACCTTATCTATTAAATAGCTTGCCTGAGGACATTCGACTAGAAACCAGTAAAAGAAAATTTAAAAGTAAACTTAAGAAATATTTATTGTCAATACTGCCATAAAATTAAAATTAGATTTTTTATTATATTTATATTAGTATTTGTTAATTACACTTGTATAAAATCAATGTTCTTATAAGCATTAACGTATTACAAGAGACTTGATCCTGCAGACAAACTGTCAACAGTTTTGCGGGACTATGTTAGCTTCTTTCTGTAAATGATTAATAGTATAAATAAATAAAATAAATAAATGTGTGAATATTATTTATGGGCATAACAACAACAAAATTATTTTAATAATTTAAATCAATCAAAAAATAATAAAACTAAAAGTTATTAAAACCCTCTAATACTCACTTGAGCGTATTTACTTTTCGGTAAGCCGCCGAACGGCTGTCGGCCGTTTTCAATAACGTATCTCTAGTTACGGATACATTGCTGTCACCGTTTAATGACACGATCTTATCTATCCATAGTTATGTCCAATATAGTTATAGTCCAATGCTTTATGTCGATAGGCTATTGACATGTGAGTAAGCGTAAAATGATAGCTTTGTCTACCTCTAGTAAGTTAAATTAAGGATAGATAGGTTATTGCAAACGGCCGTATGAGTAGGGCGGTTAAAGGTTAAGTTAAGGGGACACTGAATTCCTGTCAGTATACAGATAGAAGTATATATAAATTATTTGTAGTAATTATATGTAAAAAAAACACAATAAAATAACTAACAGGCAATGTAATTCCATAAATACGCCATATAAAAACATTTATACTATGCTAGATGTCTGCTATAAATAATTTTGGAGTTAATACTCCATTTAGATAATTGGTTTATACTGTTTACAACAACGCAAGGCAGTGCACACCATAAACAAAAGCATACCACAAACTTATACTGTTCTATAAGTAGATTCGCTATTTTATATTATAAATGAAATTTTGAACTCTTTATCTATAAAACCAATGGGAGTGACTAAAATATCATTCCAAAGATGCTCAAACGCAGATTCTACAATTTTATCTCTTTTTACATCGTCGCGCCATGATGAAACCAATTGGAACCCACAATTGTAACAAAAAAATCCCTTAAAACCTCGGTGGATCATATATTATAATGATTATATAACTTGAAAGTATTTCAATACAATATTGTTCATTTGTAAAAACAAATGAACAATATTTCCTAATAAGTAAAATTGCTAAGCCCGCCTTCTAGCTATTTACGAGTTTGAATATTAAAATATTTTTTATAAAATAATACTTAAGTTTATTATAATATAATGTTATCTTGATATTTAACTTAATATAACATAGATAATGACTTTGTAATACCTGTGATCGAAATTCTATGTTTATAAAAACAAGAACACATATATGTAGAATTATAAAATATTAGATGATGACATGGAAGGTTTTATCTCAAAGAATATATAATGTATATTGATTTTTTTCGAAAAAATTGATTATTTTTGCGTGTTACCTGTGTTGTAAGAGGCTCTAACTTGATCTCTGAGATGAGTATGCAGGTTACCTGATGGAAGTGATCAGTATCCCTTTCAACATCAGAGAAATTATTTACTAAGGACTAAATTGATTAATTGTAAGACAAATCACAGTTTTTGCCCGATGGAGGCGTGAGATGAAAGAGAAGAGAAGAAAGAGAGAGAGTTAGAATATTATTTGAGTTTGGATTTATACAAAATATCGAGGGGTCTGGCTAATGAAGTACCAGATCTACAAAAATTCGAGCAGCTCTGTGTTACACGTGGTGAAATGTATCTGGCTGGACCTGCACTGTAAAGAGCGCTAGTAGTATGGCCCGATGAAAAGTAAGAATGGTCTAGCTCTGGAGAAGAGATACAGATTATTAGACCCCACTCAGATTTGCCTTCTTTTCATAGCAAATTAACAATAACTAGCTAATTATGATAATTATGTGCAACATAGAAAGTTAAATAAATTTGTGTAACCATTTGCCGGAAGGTGTTTCCGATACGACTCAGAAAACTTCAAGCAAATAAAATATATGATACAAAGCCAGGCAACGCACATTTTTAAACTGTTTTATTTGATGGGTGGTTTTTAATTTTGTATTTGGTGAGCTTTCACTTTTACCCTCTCTATTAAAAAGGTGAAAAAAGTAGAATTTTTCTTGATCATAAGTTGGCCAGGTTTTTCAGGCAGATTTTTTTTATGAAAATCAGGGACGAGACAAGCAGGACGTTCAGCTGATGGTGATTGATACGCCCTGCCCATTGCAATGCAGTGCCGCTCAGGACTATTGAAAAACCCAAAAATTCTGAGAGGCACTACAACTGCACTCATCACCTTGAGACATAAGATGTAAAGTCTCATTTGCTCAGTAACTTCATTAGCTACGGCGCCCTTCAGACCAAAAAACAGTAAGGCTTACAAATTACTGCTTCACGGCAGAAATAGGCGCCGTTGTGATACCCATAATCTAGCCGGCATCCGGTGCAAAGGAGCCTCCCACTGGTATATAAATAAAATGTACATGAGAGTGTCGTTACGTTCTTGATAAAAGTATGTAATACGTTATTCCACTCAATGTTAGTCGTTTTTCTCTTTTGTGGTTATAAATGGCCGTTGGGGGACTCATAACATAATTCATTTATCCGTTCCTTGCCTATTGTGTATTGATATATTAGACATGGGTTCTGGCAAATGAGGCGGAATATTTTGATACTTTTCCGTTTAACGTTAACACTCATCATAGCGGAGAAATTTAAGTATATAATAATAATAATATTGACACTTATTACACAAATTATCTTGCCCCAAGTTAAGCATATATAGCCTGTGTTATGGGTTACAAGACAATGATATATTTAATACAATAAACTTACTTAAATATACATAAATTCATATAAACGGACATAAATACATTTAAACATCCATGACTCGGAAACAAACATCCATATTCAGTATGTGTACCTAAATTTTTGTGTTGTTTCTAAATTATTATTATTATAAATAAATATAATTTATTTTTTAAATTTATTTACGGCCGTTTACAATAACCTATCTATTCTTAGTTTTACTTACTAGAGATAGACAAATCTATCCTTTTACGCTTACTTACATTTCAATAACCTATTGACATAAAGCATTGGACTATAACTATATTGGACATAACTATGGATAGACAAGGTGTTGTCATTAAACGGCGACAGCAATGTATCCGTAACTAGAGATACGTTATTGAAAACGACCGTTAATAGATAACATAAGAAACATTCGAATCGACTTCAAAACTCATTTAACCTTTCTATAGCAAGCTCCCAAGCAAAATGAATCCCAAGATATCAAAAATATTTGATGATGATGATTATAAGTTTGTCCACTTTATGTGAAGGTTATTTGGGGTTGAGCAGGTTATCAACTGTAAAGTAGATCCTGTAGATGAAGCCACAACTTGAGAGTTGAACAAAACATACAAGATTTTATCAACCATAGGTCACTCGAACGGTTGGCTCAATTGTAAGAGCGCTCACACGGAACGTGAGAGGTCGCGGTTTCGAGTCCCGCATCATTCATAATATTTTGTTTTTAATTTTTTTTTTTGTGCAATTAGTCCCAGAAGTGATGGTCATCACTTTAAAACATAAATTGTTTAGATTTGCAAGAGCGACATGTCTAGTCAATTTCCTAATATGCAAATATTGGGATTGAGCAAATTATCAACTGTAAAGTAGATCCTGTAGATGAAGCCACAACCTGAGAGTTGAACAAAACATACAAGATTTTATCAACCATACGTCACTCGAACGGTTGGCTCAATTGTAAGAGCGCTCACACGGAACGTGAGAGGTCGCGGTTTCGAGTCCCGCATCATTCATAATATTTTGTTTTTAATTTTTTTTTGTGCAATTAGTCCCAGAAGTGATGGTCATCACTTTAAAACATAAATTGTTTAGATTTGCAAGAGCGACATGTCTAGTCAATTTCCTAATATGCAAATATTGGGATTGAGCAAATTATCAACTGTAAAGTAGATCCTGTAGATGAAGCCACAACCTGAGAGTTGAACAAAACATACAAGATTTTATCAACCATATGTCACTCGAACGGTTGGCTCAATTGTAAGAGCGCTCACACGGAACGTGAGAGGTCGCGGTTTCGAGTCCCGCATCATTCATAATATTTTGTTTTTAATTTTTTTTTTTGTGTAATTAGTCCCAGAAGTGATGGTCATCACTTTAAAACATAAATTGTTTAGATTTGCAAGAGCGACATGTCTAGTCAATTTCCTAATATGCAAATATTGGGATTGAGCAAATTATCAACTGTAAAGTAGATCCTGTAGATGAAGCCACAACACAACAACCTGAGAAAAGATATATCAAGATTTATCAACGATACGTGACTGAAACGGTTGGCTCAGTTGGAAGAGCGCTCGCGAGGAACGCGAGAGGTCGCGTTGATTAATTTGTGTAATTAGTCCCAAAAGTGAGGGTTATCACTTTAAAACATAACAATTTGTTAGGTTATATCCAAATTATTTTTAAGAGATCAATAAATCCCAGCTGTAATAAAATAAAGAGCCTTACTTCAGCCGAGTTGCTTCAAAAGATAACACAATATTGTAAAGAGGACGTTCGGGAAATATGCGGTAAAGCCTCCTCTACATGGAATACATATTTGCTTATCGTGAGCTATGTTTTACGGTTTTATTACATTACCTATCATTTCCATTATTAACAATTCTGATATAGTGGGTAAAAAAGAAATATACTTAATTACATAGATTAAAATAAAATAGCGATATAGAGAATTAATAAAAACGAATATACATAATATATATATACTGAATAGCATCTGTCCTGTGTTGATTGCTCAAACAGGCCTTTAAAATATTAATCCCTTTTTGTCTGTCAGATCATATTTTTATGTATTACTAGCTACAGACATTGTTCTGTTCATAATAAAAAAAAACTTGGAATTCCGTAAATTCCGCTGACCTTCTTAGCTGACCCCTACTTGGTGAAAAGAATATTCCTACCAAATTTCAAGTCTTTAGCTCTAATGTTTCCAGAGATATCGTGGTGAGTGACTCTATATACGTGGAAATCTCTTTTATATTTAATAGATGGATTTAAATCTTTTAAAAGCTGCGGATTATGTATAAATATATAAATTAAGTTTAATATCATCATATTTTAACGAGATCATAATGTTTTATTAAAAAAGGTTAAGAAAATTGATAGATAAATCGGGTATTCAGGTTAATGGTACTTGATCTCTTTTGCCCTTTTTATAATTATAATAAATGTATAACATTAATACACTTATGTTATAAATATTTGTATTCCATGTAAAGTTAAAAATTAAAACATGGCTGGACCTGCAATCACAGAGTACTATGGCATTTCTGTGTTGATTACACACAGCTTCTTTGAAATCAATTTGGAATTCGTCGACACTCAGGTCCAAGTTACGTCAGTTGGTGCTGGGGCCGTGCTTCGACTGCCGAAGACAGCAAGCGTCGCAAATATGTCAGTCTCGGTGAGTCATACATCTTTGTGCCGTTTGGTGTCGAGACACTTAGCCCGTGGGGCCCAGAGGCGTGGAGTACACAGTACTGTCTACGCACCTCGATAGGGCTACTGGCAACCTTATCGCTGGTAGCTATTTCGGTCAACGGATCAGCCTAGCTTTCAAATCAAATCAAATCAAAATCACTTCATTCATGTAGGTCACGGAAATGACACTTTTAAATGCCAAAAAAAAAATTTATTCTTATTGTACCACTACTTCGTAAAGGGGTGGAGCTAATGAGAAGAAGTAGCGAGAAACTCGTAGCCACTATTTTAAATCAAGATTTACATTTGCATCGTTTTTCAAATCATTTCAGTTATAATACATGTAAAGTGATGCAACAAACATACTCAAACGTCAAATAGTCAATGCCTTACACGAGTAAGTCAAAAAGTAGATGTAAATTAATACAAAACAAAAGTTATTGTGTACAGTAACTGCATCATCCACATACACCATAAAAATAAAGGCATTATGCAAGCATTTTTGCGATAATATAAAAAAGAAATTATAACTTTTAAGAATCCAACACGGAAAAAGTGCGAGTATAGTTCCTCGAAATGATTGTTTTAATTTAATTTAATCATAGCATGTTAGTCATAGTTATAAGATTTGATTTGTAAGTAATTTCAAGTAATGAATGTTAATTTTAATAATTAACGCGCAAAATTCTGCTGAGGGATAAACTTAAAATGCATGCCTCGTACGTAACTTCTCTCAACAACTGACCCGGGCATTTGATTTAAAAGCCTTGAAACAATTTGCCATAAATATTTGACCAATCGGGTGACCGCGGCGTAATTTACTTTGAAGTCTAGTCACTTTGGTGATTAGTGTTACTTGTCGATCGTAAACTGTTAATAGCACACGTTAATGGCAACACTGTGATTGTAATGGCAATAACAAGCAAGAAGTAATGGCCCTGTTAGGGCACACAGCTAATAAACCTGGTTCTAATCATCTTTAAGATAAGTCAGGCACCATGTTTTAAATATAATCAAGTACAAATTTTAGGAAGGTAATAGAATTGTTAGTAATTGAGAAATACCTACTTCTTATTATCTCGTTTTAAAAGATTCTTAAAAAGATATTTCACGAGAAATTTACTAAATGAATTTTATTGAAACTTTACAATAATATAGCTTACATACCAAAGTAGATAATCTCTGTCTTTACTACATTATTCGAACAATAATTTTAATAGTAATGACGATAACGATAAACAACCGAGTGCGCAATATTGTGGTGCGGTCCGGTGGGATAGGCTTGCGGGCGACCGGACGGCTGCAGGTGGAGCTGAAGTTATTAATTTTAAACGCCTGCAATTCAATTTGCATTTTCAATGACTATCAACAAATGGCAGGGTCAAAACTTAAAAGAAGCATACATTTGGGCATGCCATGTTTTCCTACGGCCAACTCTACGTGACTTGCTCACGCGTTTTTAAATCGCAAAATCTGCATGTTTATGCTGGCTGAAATAAATCGTTTAACTTTTTGAAGGTATAAACGCGTGGAATTGTAACTCTTTTGACATTAGACTTTTGCGTTAAGGTAACACTTTTATTATTATTTTAGTTATCCCGACGTTTCAAGACCTCGTTCTGACTGCGGTCTGGCCGTTAAATTGTAAGAAATAAAGTCGATTGACAATCTATCGTTTAATTATAATATCACTATAATATGTAATTGAAATATCACGGCTTTAAAAATATACCTACGGCATATACATCCATTCAATGTATAAGTAATTTCATTGTTACGATACTTCGATCTCAAGAATCGCTCAAAATAAAATAGTGACAAGAAAATGTTATGAATAGAAAAAGATGGCGAGGCGTCCAACTTTCTACTCTCAAGAGGCGAGTGAAAATCGTGCGAAAACTTATAATAGTGAAGCTATGGGATTATGAGAACACTATATTAAATTATGTTACATATATTTTTTTGCCGTTTCGGTCAGTGATCTCCTGTACTAAAATAATGGATTGAAATATTATTTGAAACATTTTATAGTAAGACTAGCTGACCCGGCAAACGTTGTTTTTCCATATAAAGTATAATTCACGCGATAGTTTTATAAGTAATAAAATATTGTCTATATTATAGCCTGTACATCATTTTGTTCTATTGTCAATAGTTTTTGCAGCACACGCAAAAATAGGTTTTCGATTTTACACCTTGTGTTACAAAATAGCAATTTTACTACGGATCCCAAATTTTGAAAAAAAAAACATAGCCTATAACCTTCCCCAATAAATGGACGACCCAACACTGAAAGAATCATTCAAATCGGACCAGTAGTACCAGAGATTAGCGCGTTCAAACAAACAAACAAACACTGCAGCTTTATAATATTAGTATAGATAATCGCATTTAACGTACAATACTTGTAGTATAGTAAGTTAAAATGTAACATAATGTGTATTTTCTTGCAGAAGTTTATTTTTTAAGGGTTTAAAGTCGTTATTCGTACAAATGATTACAAATTTGCTGATACACACGACTATATCCGCGTACAAATGACTGAGCTTAGTAACTTTTTTTTATGACAATAAGGGGCGAGACGAACAGGAAGTTCAGCTGATGGTAATTGATGCGCCCTGCCTATTACAATGCAGTGCCGCTCAGGATTCTTGAAATACCCAAAAATTCTGAGCGGCACTACAACTGCGCTCGTCACCTTGAGACATAAGATGTTAAATCTTATTTGGCCAGCAATTCCACTAGCTACGACTCCGATACAGTAATGCTTACACGTTACTGCTTCACGGCATAAATAGGCGCCATTTTACTACCCATAATCTAGCCGGCATCCAGTGCAGGAGCTTCCCACTGGTCAACTTCACGAAATGCTTTTAAAAATAATTGTTTCTTAAAACTTTAATAACTTCATATTAAATGAAGATAAAATTTTAGATAAGGGTGTCCAACTGTCTAAGGCATTCAACTTTTAAAACTTAATTTATATCTATCCAGCATCGTTTCCGTTATGCGCGCAGAAATGAAAACCTCTGTCGTTTTATGTATAACTAGCAGTTACCCGTAGCATTCGCAACTAAAGGCTTTATCTCAATAAAATGTTTAAGTAGGGATAACAGAGGGAGTTGTCATACTGTAACATGCAGGGCAAGCCTGATAGCGACCCATTCTGTACGGACGCACGCTCAGAAAGGGAAAATAGTAGCATAGAGCACACACAAAGCACGGACATTTTAATCAGATCTCATATAATATGAATGTGAGGAGTGCCTATAAGAGTGAATTTAAGACTTGTTCACTATTGGGCGGAATCGTCAAACTACTTTAAAAAATACCTTAGTAAATATTTCGTTTATCTTCAAATATTTTGGCAAAAATTGTTTTCATAGTTGAAGTAAATACGGGCCATCGAGTCACCCGAAGCTATTTAAGTATTGTCGCTTATGCTGCTTTACAACGACACAATATATCTTCATTTTTTGCATCGCAAACAAAATAATACCGTCGAAAGAAGACCGTTCTATGACAAGGTTTTTCGTTAAATAATATTTTTGAGAACCGCAAAGAGGATAAAAATCAAGCAGAATCAAAAAAAATCCTTATATTATAATCATTTCGTTGTCTGTTTGTCAGTTTATCTGTCAAAACCCTTCTCAACGGTTTTGAAACCGCGTAGAGAAAGAGAGGTAACAAGTTAAATTTAACAATTACATGATAAGGACTTGAAGTATCTATCATCAAATTTGACTCAGACTAGATTTTTATTTTTTTAACTCTTTGGAAAGCTCTTTCGAATTGTAATTCATGAATAGTTTATTTAATAACACAACGATAAAGATAATTTTTAAACCTCCGCGTGCAACGCAGAGCAGCTCGAATTATCTGGGACTGAGTGCTCTGTAAACGGCTGGATCTCTTGGCGTTGCGTAAAGACGTCGCTTTATTGTGTGTCTTCTAACGCATTTATCACGGGGAGTGTTCCGAAGCGCTGTTTCATCTGATTCCTGCCGCCAAATTATACCTTCGCACAACACGCCACAAATTAGGATATTATACGCACCATCTGAATGTGTTGCGGTCCTCCACAGTGCCATTTTCAAGGAGCTTTCTTCCAAGTACTACAAAGCTGTGAAAAGTGCTTCCTTGAGTGGTGTTTCCTGGACCACATGACATGGTTCCTTCAAAAAGGAGCGCAAAAAAAAACAAAAATATATACAGCAAGGGACACTTATTTCCCCTACTAACAGAGTTATGGCCTTTTTCTATAGAAGAGAGGACAAATAAGCGTATGGGTCATCTGATATTAATTGATCATCGCCGTCCACATTTTCTTGCAACACCAAAGGAATCACAGGAGCCTTGCCGGCCCTTTAGAAAAGTGAACGCTCGTTTTTTTAAGATGGGTATCATATTCCTCCTGGAAACACCACACAAGAAAGCTCATTCCATAGCCTTGATGATAAGATAATAAGCAGTACATTAGATAATAATAAGTTACACAAATAAATCAAATTAAATCATCTTTATTTGCAAGATAAGATAATATTTGCAAAATATGATAAAACTGAAAACAAAATTTTATGAACGATGCGCGACACGAACCCGCGACCTCTCGTGTTCGTTGTGTTGCAATTAATCCCAGAATTGAGGATTATCACTTTAAAAACATTACAAATTGTAAGTAATAAGTGGTAAAGCTATGTTATTCCAAAAAAAAACAAATTCCAGTTTTTCTTTACTAGTAAAAATACTGTTAATTTAACACCAAAACATAAAAAAAATCTGGTCCAATATTCTTTATTAAATGCGCTACCTTGATAAGAAGACGTAAACGAACAAAACATTTGCGGGAAAAACAAATCATCGTTCCACGTCGCATTTACTGTGTAACAAGAAAATAATTTGGCCCTCAATTTAATTAAGGAAGGGAAAGATATTTATGCGTTAACTCGAACACCTTTCTGCGAAATATATATCCCTGAAATGCCTCGGAATTTTTTCATAACAACTTTGAAACCGGACCCTTCCCGAAAATGTTTTATGGATATTACGTGATCTATTTGGCTTTCCCTTGAAAAATATATATAAAAAATGTGTCAAAACCGATCACAGTTTAAACTTTTGTCATGTTATTGCCATTTGTGATTTGTGGACGATCATTTTTTTTTGTGGAGTTATAAGAATTCTACCATGCTACCTGACGGAGAGTGATCACCGCTGTTTAAGCAATTAGCAAGCGTTGCTGTGATCATTTCATCCTAGGCCTGCTATAGATAACTTTGTAACCTCTGTTCTCATTCGGATAAAGACAAGTCTTTAAACTAACTTTTTCTTAGTATATAGTTCTTTATTACCGATGTTTCAAATGAAATATTTGCGAAGCACGAATTCACCCGACCATTAAAGATACAAATTCCACGAAAAATCAGCTTTTGCAGTACAATGCGATCTGATCCTTTTAGCCATTTAATTATATGCGCAAGAATGCACTCACAATACAGTAAAAATAGTAGGTGTGAAGCAATTGACCATCACTTCTGACCAAAAATTCAATTCTGGTAGGAGCAATTATGGTTTGTCGACAGTTTATAGGAAACGCTGTATTTTAAGTGGCTTATTATCCTCTCCACTATTCTATATTAAATAGTTTAAAAGCAATGTACTAAGGAAATATATATTTTCAGCGGATGGTGTGTTATCCACCGTAAACGTTGTGGAGGCTCTTCAGGAGTTCTGGCAGATGAAGGCGCAGAGAAATGGCACAGCCGGTGCAGGCAGTAGCGCTCTGGTCATCTACGAGTCAGTGCCCTCGGCACATCCACCATATGTCTGTTACGTCACTTTGCCAGGGGGAGCATGCTTTGGGAGCTTTCAGGTAATATTACTGCTGCTTTATTATTTTTCAAACTATTCTGTTATTGAAAATATTTGCTAGATATTATGACATCGAAAAGGCTTAAAGAGATTTAGAGATTTTTGCTAATATTTCTGAAGTAAGAAACAAAGTAGGCAATGTAAAGTAAGAAACAGAAATGGTAAAAAGAAGATTAAACTTACTGGAGTAATAAAAATTATGCGATAATAGATACGTAAAAACCTCTTAGATAAACTTTAGTATCTCATTGTAAACACGTATGTAAACGTTTAAGTGCTATGAAGCCGACGTAGCAACTGACCGTTCACAACTGTTAATGGAGGTTTGCATTAGCCTGATAGTACGTACATCGTTATGCTTATCAATGTTTTTAGCAATATCAACATCATTGCTTTTGTTGGCATCGTAGGGTGGTTCATTTCTTTCTGAAAATATAACGAAGTTGGTCGATGCGTTTTCATGGGCATCATGAATTTCTTCATTTATACACATTTACACCCTGTAAGCCTTTGTTTTATAAAAGTGATGTAGGCCTCCAATACATTCCATATTGGGCTGCATACTAGATTCAGTTAGCCTCTGTGACCCATTTTATCACATTTCAAGCATATTTGTGGACTATTTGGGCGCTACTCCCTACAAGGTAAATAAGTAAACATGAATAAATCTTGGAACCTTTTCTTCTCGCGACTTGACCAGCTGTTTTTAATAGTATTAAAATGTTATGCCTAATAGTTTTTTAACTGAAAAATGAATATCGCAGCGCCCTCGTATAACCGCATTCGGAATTCCATTAAAATAGTCTAACCCACACATAATACTAGTGATTGCATCCAAACTGCGTTAATTCTGCTGTTATGAGTCTTCTCCCATACCTAACTCTCACTTCCGTATATCAAACGTGGCGACAAGCACTCCATTATGAACCACCATTCATTCCTCTTTTTGGCACAGTCTAGCCGTTCATAAAGGCATTCAGCACTCCATTCACACAGTTCCCCGCAGTCACTCTCTTTTCAATATCTCCTTCACATCTTCCGTCTCTCTCACATGTTATCCAAATATACAAATTCTGTAACTTGTTCTACCCTTTTATCTTCAATCGTATTATTACAATCAGTCAAACTTTTATCCTTCTCAAATATACTCACTTTCGTCATTCTTGCTTTCACTTTCAAACCTTTCGCTTTAAAACTCTTGTCTAAGCAGTCCATCATTTGATGCAATTGGGACAGTCACAGCCTTTGTCCAATCATCTGGTATTTGGCCCTGTTTCTAACATAGATTAAAACTGCGATGCAGTAGGCCTATTTGTCACTCGATCACCTTTTAACGCTTTTATAATGTCATCCATTTCAATGTCATCACTCGGGTCCATAAACATATCTTTCTGCTCTATTGCACTTATCTTTGTCTTTTTCGGATAAGCTCATACTTTCTTCATTCATGGTCATGAACGAACGAGGTGAGGTCTCACCTCGTTTATTCCTAATCACATTCATCGATGTGTTCATATTTTTGCCCCGCACTTCATTCACGAGTTTCCAAAACAATTTTATATGGTCTCGAAAACTTGCGCCGAATTTTTCCTCAAATTTCATATTGTTATCATTCTTCTGTTATCGTATCTTACTGTTTTGGGTTAAGGCACTACTGACTTTTTCAAATGAATAGACCTACGTCTATAATATCAAGTAGTTTGTAAATATCTGAAGATAAATGTTGATTTAAAAGAATAGCCGCTTTTCGTTCGTAACGCTCAACTTTTTCTAAGTTATGTTAAATGGTAAAATAACTATGACATTCATATGTGTGTTTTTGCCTTGCCGTTAAAAGAAGTTTTTAGGCCAGTAATTAGGTACAACATAAAGCAAGCTTGACACTTGATAGTAGTAAAAAAAACTAGTTTTTTACCGAAATGCGATACACTGTTTCCTATGTATATATCATGGTTTTCCTGTTTGTGTGGTTAGTGTATTTTTTAAGTTCATTTTGAATTAATCTAAAACTCATAACATTATATTTACGGTCAAATATGGTTTCAATATAATGATTAAAACAATAAATAAAATGTTTACATTTTTAACCGACTCTTCGTTCTTAATTCATCGGTATGTTTTCTTTATGTTTCACTTCACTATTCTACCCTTTCGACTGGGTGAACCGATTTTGATCATTCTTTATTTATTTGAAAGCTGGTGCTTTCCGTGTGGTCCAATTTGGTCCAGATGGTATCCATGAGATAACCATAAAAGTCTTAAATTTGCTATAAGTATGTGCGCGACAAATTTACGAAGTACTCAATATCGCGCCAACCGATTTCGATGATTCTTTTTTATTGTAAAGGATATACTTCAAAGGTAGTTTGGTGAGAGTTTGGTTAGGTTCTGACTATGGGATCCATGACAAAGTAACGGAACTCTACAATTCTTAGGAGCAAATTAACCATACTCGGCCAAATTTTTTATGCTATCCGGATATTTCAATTATCTACCGTAACGTCATAAGGTCAAGTTATAGTTATCTTGTTTTAATGTTACTACATTATTTCAGAGAAACTGTTTTTGTATGTACATAAAAATTTATAATCACATCCCAAAGATAATAAGAGAGGTATCGTCAAATAGGAATTTCTCGTCTAAATTGAAAATATACCTTATTAAAAACTGCTTATATTCATTAGACGAATATTATCAATTAAAAACTTGACATTTTTCTTTAATAATTTAATATTAATAAATAATACTGCTACTAATCTTTTGTTAAATTGATATTATTGTATCTAATGATTCAGAAATGTATTTTGTAAAATTTGCACGTCATAAATGTGGCAAACATATACTTAATAATATTTATGTAACATCAATTTAACATGTTTATGTAAATAAAAACTATGACTTTGACTTTTATGTATGCTTGATCATGTTTGAAAATGGTATTACTTTAGTAATTTTATAAAATAACATTGTGAATGCTAGTAAAATATACTATTTTCCGATCACCTTTAAAATATTATCGCATACAAAAAGTTACAAAATTGCCAGTCCCATTTATAATATTGGTAGATACCCGCGCTACTTATAAACCCATAACGGATTGAAGCAATTTGTAATTTCTATAAAGCCGTTCGAATCGTGGATAATTGCCGATGATTTAGCATATAAAGCGTGTTGTTAGGCGATATATTACTATTAGCGGTTCATTCACCGTCTGTCTGTCTCGACTCTCGACACGATGTTGATGACTCATTGCTAATTGGTGCTGAGTGCTGACGTCATCTGGTGTCAGTTGCTGACGCTCGGAGTCGCAAACTGTTCTCAATTCTCATGCTATCTTCATCTAATTGAAGATTAGCGTCCACTTGTTGTAAAAGTTTGATCATTCTTTTTATGCATAAGTTACGTCATACAAATATGGTTTTTTGATAATCCTTGTCACAATTGGACACTTATGTCAATGCTGACTGATACTCTCTCTCTGGTGTGTCGTGACATTTTATTTTGTACTTTTTTTTTCAAAACACTGGGCAGCGAGTGTGTACTCGCCAAAGAGTTGGACCTACATAAGACCGAGTTCGTAGTATTTTTAATTTTTTGGTTTACTCATATCTTTCTAGTTTTTGTATTTTCGTTTTTAACATATGACGTCATATAGCTTTTGAGCTCCCCCTTAAACGTGTGATATAGTATACGGCCCCTAAGACAAAATTTTTTGAATTTCCTCTTTTCGAGTTTTTAATTTTCTCAAATATACGTCTATTAACTCTTAGCTAAGAAATATTTCTACATATTCTCTCGCGCAAACTATTCAGTTCAGAAAAAAATTATATAAGAAAAGTCATTATCATTTTTGAACACCTATCCATAGATACCGATTTATTTTCAGTTCTTAGTATGGGGATCCCTAAAATTTTGTTATTTTTTTTTTCAATTTCTGTGTGAAAATCTTAATGCGGTTCATCGAATACATCTACTTACCAAGTTACTACAATATAGTTCTTATAGTTTCGGAAAAATGTGGCTGCGATATACGGACGGACAGACAGACATAACGAATCTATTAGGGTTATGTTTTATGCCATATGGCTACGGAACCTTAAATTAAATATTATCGTAATTTAGATAACACTTTACTACTCTTTCAGAATTGTCCAACAAAAGCTGAAGCGAGGCGAAGTGCAGCGAAAATAGCACTGATGAATAGTGTTTTCAACGAGCATGAGTCCCGCCGGATATCGGAGCCCTTCATAGAGAAGGCGGTCGCGGAGGCGAGGGCTTCCTTCGGGGGAGACGCCACCCCGCATCATCAGGACTCGAGTGCCGGGATTGCGGCGTTTAGGTAAAGAAAATCAAAGAATATACGTGGGTAACACTGAAAATGTTTGGAACTGGCCAGTTAGAAACATTGATAGTGAAAACTTTTTTGAATTTCAATTTTAGAACTCTTTGGTAACCTAATGTAGTATATTGCATTCATTTCTCATTTGTTTTTGTGAATTGGCGACAAATCTAAAATTCTTGTTACACGTGAAAATGAACCTAACGCGAGAAAATTTTCGGTCAATGATTTATTATGACTTTCGTTGTGGGCTTCCTCAACAACAAAGCTATGATAGGATGCGATTAGCATTTCTTATTGAAGCCCCATCTCGTTACAATTGGTTTAACGAGTTTAAGCGTGGACGTAGCAATCTCAATAATGATCCGCGTGAGGGACGACCTTTAACAGCGACTACTGAATATAACATCAGTGCTGTGCGACGCATGATAGAGGAAGATAAGAGAGTGACCTATCAGCAGATACGAGCAAGCCTAGACATTGGAATCAGTCAAGTTCAAAAAATATTACACGAACATTTAGGCGTCAGGAAGCTTTGTACCAGATGGATTTCCCATACTTTAACCGACGACCAGAGGCACCTTCGCATGGACTGGTGTCGCCAAATGTTAGATAAGTTCAACGGCGGTGACTCAAATGCTGTATTTGACATAGTCACAGGTGTTAAAAGCTGGATATATTGCTACGAACCCGAAACCAAAAGACAATCAGGTCAGTGGGTGTTTCCTTTAAAGATCGGCCAACTAAGGTAAAGAAAGGAAGAAGTCAAGGAAAAAGATGATTGCCTCATTCTTTGGTCGGAAAGGTCATTTCGCGACAGTTCTGCTAGAAGATGGAAGGACAGTTACTACAGACTGGTATGTCAATCGCTGTTTGCCTGTTGTCTGGGAAAAAATTCTCTCGAAGCAGGATCCTCCTTCACCCCGACAATGCTTCAGCGCACTCCGCAAAACGGACTGTTGTATATTTGACTATGGCAGGTGTCGAGATAATGAGTCATCCGCCATAGAGTGCTGACCTGGCGCCCCGCGACTTTTATTTATTCCCAAGAACTAAAGATAAAATTCGAGGCTTTACGAATCCTGAAGATGCGGTGAAAGCGTACGAAATCCCATAGAAGAGACCCCAAAGGAAGAATGGGCCCACTGCTTTTCTCAGTGGTTCGAATGCGACGATGTGTAGAAAGAAACGGAGATTAATTCGAAAAACAATAAAAGTATTGGCAACTTTCTATTTTAAGCCGTTTTTCATTTTCTAAACATTTTCAGTGTTACCTAGGTATAATAGAACAAGTACCGAAGACTCACTCTGCAAAATCTATTAAAGAAATATGGACTCTTCTGGCCATACAATAAGGTGTAACTCAGACCGCACAGCGCTATTAACCTACATTTTTATTTACCTAGAAGTTGCCTCTCTTTCTATTGCGTGACGACAATATGGTGTCTTCTTTTCCCAAAACTGTACCTTCCAAGTATTAGGTCATCTTGTAAAAATGGCTTTGCTTTTTCTATAATATAAATAGATATGTAATCGTAATTTTAAAACTATAATCTTTCGTTGTTAAACCTACATTAGTTGCAGACAGTATGCGTTGGAAGACCACGACATAATTATACCTACTTAGTATAGTAAATTCATAAAATACTACTCAGCTATAATGAATGGTAATTTCATTATAATAATAATCACTTTAATTTAGCCGCCGGTGAATTAGGTGAACAAAACTCGCGCGTGCGTCACTGCTCGCTCGTGAGTCCTGGTTGGTCTACTCTGTAGAGGCCGCCACACGTATTTACGATTTCGATACCTACACGGGGAGTGAGATAAGCCTGGTGAAATGTAGAAATTAGCAGAATGTAAACACTTCCTTTCTAAAGTAAGAAATGTGTGCTGGGCTGGGACACATAGTAGAAGTGAAACTTCAACGGACAAAGTTAAAAAACAAATATTTCAAAGGTTCCTGTCAATATTTTAAAACAAGTATTTGAAAGAATATATTAAAAAATGTTGTTTTAAAATATTTAAAAAAAAAAAGACAAAATTAATGCTTTTCTTTATAAAAATTTAAATATAATTTGATAAAAAATCTCGATCAGGGGTGTGGGGTTCGAACCTACTCTCCCTCTCAGGAACCAGAGCTTAAATATTGCGCCTGAGAGCGCTTTCGCACTACGTCCGATCAGAGTCCATGAGAACATGGTCCGAAGTAGTCGTAGAACTATTTCTATGGTAGCCTACGCACTATATCCGGCTTACGTCATCCGATTTAATTCCGTCAACCGTTGTAATAGTCCTACGACTACTTCGGACCGTGTTTTCACGGATACGGATCATACTCTAATAGGGCTTAGTGCGAAATCACTCTTAGACCGCGCAGCGAAACTAAAGTAGTAGTAGTAGTAGTTGAAATTAATGATGCAGCTTCACCCCTACTACAATCGGCCGTGGTACGCCATGCGACATGCAATAGATGGGCGAAAAAATTTTAAGCGATGTCAAAAGAGTTTCACTTTAAAACCTCTAAAACTCGTCAAAATGCACAAACCACAAGATTCGCACTACTCGACATTAGTCAAAGTAGAAAGATACCGCCCCCTACTAGGCTCTGTAAAATAAAATAATAAATTATTTTGCATGCAACCACGGACTAGTAAAAAAGAAAGACTCCGCGCCGTGATATTAGCAAGTGATGCTAGTGTGTGTGCGGTTACGGAGTATACCAGATACACAATTTTTTCTCCTTTAAATAATCATATATCCACAAATACTTTTATATTATTGTTTTTAAACTTTCTCACAACGCACGACGGCATTTTTAAAATATTTTATTGCGACGCAAACTGATCTGTCACAGACGATGCCAAATCTCAAAATGGCGGCCGATCGGCTTGTATTAGTGTAAGTGCCTGCGTGGGGGCAGGGCTATGTATTTACACGTTTACCGGCTTGTTTTGGTGCCTCACTGTTATGTAAGGTAACACGGAGTCCTTATTTTTTACTCGGCCGTGCATGCAACGGTATTAAATTTTACAATAAATTACCAAGAAGTGTATGTAAAAAAAATTGTGTTATAATTGTTATTTTCCTCATGGATATTATGATTCAACCTTGTATTGTTTTACTGGATATGTTCAAACTTTTGTGTAATTAATATGTATCTGAATTGCATTTTTAGGGATTGACGTTGACGAGCAATCTTTTGATTTTATGTCAATTAAATATTTTTGACTATGACTATGAATCATTCAGCCAAAACTAACAAAAAACATTTCAATAGAATTTCCCCTTGCTCGAAAATAGTGATAGAGCATAAAATAAATCATTACGCATCTCCAAATCGGGGGACGTTCGCCATTTTCCTATGCCCTCTATTCTGGTGAAGAACAAAAAACGAAACAACATTCATTTACAATATCATTAATTCCAAATAGCCAAGATATAAAGATAAAAAAAATTACAATAAGATGACAAAGCTAAAATGGCAGACGAAGAAGGCAAAGGCAAGTGCATCATACAGCCAATCAATAAATTAATAATTCAAAAAAATGTTTGTCATACTCAACGTCCCGATTTTTGCTACTAGACAAAGCACTGAACCTATTACTCTGTATTTATTGTACGAAAAATGATGAAACGCTTTAGATAAGGAACAAAGTTTATTAATTATTCGAATTTTGGTTAATTTTTTAATTTATTGTATGGCCATGGATGTTTAGTCGAATAGAATTTATCGTCATACAGAATACTGTAAAAAGTAATAACTTTTCTTAAAAAAATATATAAAAATAAATGACATATTATGGAGGGTACAGGCTAGGAGTATCATCTCTTAAGTGAGAAAAGTTAAAGTGTCCAGCTTATGTAGTAAATAACAGTTCAAAAACATTCCACAATGGCGCTGCTGTAGGCACAGGGTATGGTATGAAGTTGTGAAATGGTAAATGAAACTTCAATTAGTTTACAATTGCAAACTAATTGTAGTATGCTGAGTTAAACATTTAGTATTATTGTGGACTAAAGTAGTTAAATAATAAAATAGTGAAAATTTCAAAAACTTAAGTTGTACAAAATAATGTAGTAAATATAACCTTAAATAATTATTATAGGGAAACGTGCAACTCTCCGCCCAGCTTCGCTGTAAAAGCCTTCAGGGCTATCAGCACAGAGGAGGTTTTTAGTCGGTAGGGGGTGATTACACCCGAGCCCGGCATACGGGCCCCGTTTTGGGGTCTTCAATACGTAAATGTATTTAGTCCTCTTGAAAAAAAAAAAGGAAACGTGCACCTAGAGTGATTAATATTATTTTATATTTGGCGCTTCTTTTAAGATTTACCCTAATGCTACTGTAGCGCCACCCTTGTTTATTGCATTTTGACGAACACATTTTAATATACACAGATGATTCTCCTTGCCTCTACCCTCCAAACATTAAAATATTCTGGATCCTATGTCTAATTGCTCGTAGGTATAATACATAGTCTAAGATTTTACGTGTAAGAATAGTTGCCGCTAACATTTTTGTATTGCTATTTTATATTTTGATTGATTTTAAAGCACATAACCTCTTTCATCTATTATTCGTTAAATTTTGAAAAACCGGTAGAAATCACTACGTAGTTAAAGTTGATTGAAGATAATTATGAATTTCATTGTTATGAACATATTATAAATGATAATTCCCTTAAGAATGTATTAAAACAGAGTTTAATATTAAATAGTATATTATCCACAAAATAAAAGAACATTAAATATCACAAAGAAAATTCTTAGAGTAACGCGGGTTTTAAGCATTAAAATAATATTTGTTTTTCAGGTTACAAAATATTTTATTACGAAATAACATTTCTGATTCTTCAACTGGAGAGCTCACGATTTTACTCGCAGCCTTTTCATACAAGTTTATCTCAAATTTAATGTATTTTTAAAACTGAAAATGTAATAGAAAATGTGCTAGTTTTCGTGGAAGCAGCAGCGCTTCTTAGTTGTCAAACAAACTTTCAATGACATCAAAGACAGCTGGAAAATGGAGAATGAATATAAATGTTTATTTTAATTAGATATATTTTGATGAGTTCTGTACAGATTTAATATTATATTTATTATGTTTTTAAAGTGATAACCCTCACTTCTGGGATTAATACACAAATAAAATTTGAAAGTGTTTGGACGATAATTTCAGATTGAATTTGCATAAACGCTCCAATGTCTATTATTATTGTGTTGCAAATTGAAAAAAGATGACCAATCCGAACGCTCGACGTCTCACACTGCTAATTTTAATTTTAATATTTACTACAATATCACTATGACATTACAATGTCACTAAAGCCAGGCCGTTAAATTGTAAGAAATGAATCGATTGACAATCTAACGTTTTATTATAATATCACTAGTGAAATTGTAATATCACGGTTTTGACAATAAAACAGCGTACACACATCAATTGAATGTAAGGATATTTCAGGATTGATGACATTTATTTCCTCGACAGATTTATGCTGGAAGCCAACAAGGGACGAACGATGCTGGAGTTCCAAGAACTGATGACGGTCTTCCAGCTCCTCCACTGGAACGGGTCCTTACGAGCGATGAGAGAACGACAATGTTCCAGGCAAGAAGTAGTCGCTCACTACTCCGCAAGAGCACTGGATGACACGATGCGAGAGCAAATGGCGAGAGAGTGGGCTTCGAGAGAGAGAGAGGCCGGGAGTGGGGGTGGAGTTCTCAGGAACGAGCTAGCGAGAGCAGAGAGGGAACTTAGAGCGGCTCGACTCGCGGCCAGAGAGCTGAGGTTCCCGAAGGAAAAACGTGATATATTACTGATGGCTGCCAGACACGCCCCGCCCAGTAGCAATAGTGATCTCACCCCGCGAAACTAATGTTTGTTGTATTTTAATATAGGCTATTAGTATAAGTACGATTGTGTTTTATTTCATCAACTTTTTTTATGAAAATAAGGGACGAGACGAGCAGGACGTTCAGCTGATGGTAATTACAATGCAGTGCCGCTGACGGTAATTGACTAACCCAATTATTCTACGCGGCACTACAATAATTGCGCTCGTCACCTTGAGACAAAAGATATTAAGTATCATTTGCCCAGTAATTTCACTAGCTACGGCGCCCTTTAGACCGAAACACAATAATGCTTACACATTACTGATTTACTGCAGAAACAGGCGCCGTTGTGGCACCCATAATCTAGCCGGCATCCTGAGCAAAGGAACCTCCCACTGGTAAATGCCCTTAGTCACAACTTGCGACACTCTTGGGCCAAAGAATAGGCCTAAAAAGAATAGGGAAGTCCCCCCTATTCTGCCGCTCAGTACATGTTTCGTTCATTGTAGAAATGGAGTGATTCCATATTGTTAACATTTTGGCATACATATTAAGTTGTATATTCTATTACAAAGTGAGCAACTCAAATAATAATAGAAAACATTGTGTGAATGGTTTTTTCATACACGCAAAAAACTGGCTTCAAAAATTATTTTAATAAATTGCCAAGATGTGAATTCCATTCCTCAAAATTTAAATAACAGTAAGTATAAAATATTAAATAAAAGTTAAAATAAATTAAAAAGCACGCTTTTATAGAAAAACAACCTAAAAAGTAGAAAATAATTTTCAATAAGCAAAAATTCCAAATGCTTAGTGTGATTATACAGGATAGTTTTTTGAGAAGGGTGATGGCAAAGTCAGAAAATACAAGACTGAGAGGAAAGTCGTGAAAGGAGTCATGCCCTCGATTTATAAGAAACCAATAACTACATATTAAGTTTCTTAAAATATCTTGACGGTTTTACGGAAATCGACCCGAATGATTTTTCAAAAAAAAATTACAATCTGTATTATTGAATCTCTAATGGACTCTGTTGGTGATAAGGATCAAATTTTGAAAAGATATGTATTACTAAAAATGAAAGCAAATAGAAAAAATTTCCAAATTGCTTTTCATATCTCACGTTTACCTAACTAAAATGATTCCCGTTGACTGTAATGGTTAAGTTTATACATCTCTCTAATGACCTTACTGCATTTGATACCATCACAGACTCCTTTCACGACTTTCTTCTGAGTCTCGTATTTTCGACTTTTCCATCACCGCCCTTCTCAAAAAAGCACCCTGTTTAACAAAAAAAGGATTATATTGTAAAAAGCATGGGGTGTTTGAAGTTACTTCATTACGAAGTATAAAACAAAGTTCCTTCCCGCTGTCTATCCTAAAGTACCTTTGGTTTGCTCTTTAAAAATACGCAACGGATTTTGATGCGGTTTTTTAAAAGATAGAGTGATTCAAGAGGAAGGTTAATAAATGTACAATACATGCATAATATAGTAAATATTAGCAAAGCCTTCAATATTTTGAAAGTCTCAAACTATAATATTAAAATTTTTGGACCCGAAATCTTAAAGTATTTCAGAAAAAATAAATTTAAACTATTTATTGAAGTACGTAAAGTACATAAGTAAGTAATCGTTACTTTGCGGAAATCCATAATTATTCAAACGTTTTAAGTTTTCTTAAATGTTAATTCCGCCAATATTTGTCATAATTCGAGATGTGTTTCACCTCTGCACGAGGCATCCTCAGAACATGTTGACTGGCTAAAATCTGGCACGAGACTCAAGTCAAAACTTAAATCATTTGGATAAATTTAAACTAATAAAATTAAAACTACTAAAGCGATTAAAACAATTTTGCGTATACAAAATGAATTCCGATAGTTACCAAACTAATTTTCATAATCTATGGTAATCGACAGCATATTGCGCTGGAGCACATGTGACCTGTCATGTTCATGAACTAGCATCGCCGATGAATCGATTAACTATGATAAATTACTCCGCAACGTGGCACGAACTTTATAGATACGGCATCGGTTTTGATAATTATAGCTAAGTTCGCAAGTCGTGGGTTACATCCGTAAAATGTCAGCTTTAATTAGAGGTTCACCTCAAACTGAAGCTATAAGGCGGTTATACATTATGGCATAAATATCAAACGCATAGCTTTGATCAACAAACCATGTACCTTATACCCCTCAACGCCAAGAAACAAGTCATCATAAAAAAAATTGCTCTGCTGGAGTGATGGCATGTCTATGCTGTGAATTCTGAATAAGTAAGAAAAGTATGGTGCAACTTTTTGAAGCAAATTCTCCAAATTTACTGCTCTCATTCTAACAAAATTTCTGAATCCACTTCTGTCTTCTATTCTTAAATCATTCAATAAGGAACGATAGGCACCTTCTTGCTGTCGCCTCCTCAAAAATGATCACGACCAGTACTTGCGTGGTTTTCTTGAATTTCCTTCATTCTGTATGATGTACAAGTATACTGCACTCATGAAGCAAAGTTCCGCAGTACCTTCACTTTCTATTGTCTGTACCAGTAGGTAGTTATTTGTGTTGTCAAATTCATAAGCTTCTGCACTGTCATGTCTTAAACAAGGTTAGCTACAAGCCTACAACAAGTATAAAACATGAGATCATATACATGTAGACAACTAATAAGGTGACAATCAATTTCATCAGACAAGTTTTATACAAATATTGTCTACGACAAGTTTTATGTTTTTGTATTTTGAAAACATTACATACAACTTGTATTTGTAATTTTCATGAAACTTGTCAAATACGTGTATAATAATTTTGATGATAGTAAGTAGCAGTATTAAGTATCGTGAGTAATAAATAGAATTTGGAGCACTTTCAGACAAATAGTTTTAACCGAAACTATGCTAAAGCTTGTAGGTGTCAGGCAACGATATATTTAGTACAATAATAGACTAAAATGAATATATGTGAATATATGAATTCATAACCGTCCAAAAAACGCTAGCAACTAACGGGATCCGAAGAGCTCCGAGTCTGTTTCCGAGTCATAGATGTTTATTTGTATTTATGTATGTTTAAGTAAGTATATTGTATTAAATATATCTAGTCTCTATTCCTAGCTTGAGGCAAAATATAATTTGTGTAAGACTGTCAATATTATTAATATTTACCATAGGGAGTGACAATAATAACAGCAATGACATATTGCAACTACTCTTGGTAAACTTCATTAGTTCGTAATGGAGCTTCGTCATCGGGAGCAGAACTCATAAGAAACTCCCAGCCTACAGGTTGCTAACTAAATGCTACGAAATTCTACTACTGTCCTACTGTGTCTAACGAATAGCTATATTCCTAAAGAAGATTTAGATTAACGGCCGTTTTCAATAACATATCTCTAAATACTAATACCGTGCTGCCGCCGTTTAATGACACGATCTTATCTATCCATAGTTACGTTCAATATAGTTATAGTCTAGTGCTATAAGTCGATAGGTTATTGAAATGTAAGTAAGCGTAAAAAGATTTGTATACCTCTAGTAAGTTACACTAAGGATAGATAGGTTATTGAAAACGGCCGTTCGTGATGACAATTAGATGACAGCTAATAAAAATTGCGTTCCGTTCCTTATATTCCTGAACGCTTCAGTTTATGTCGTGCTTATCGACGTTTTAGTTAAACACAAGCTAAACACTGTTTTGTAATAGAAATAGATTTTTGTAATAGTTTTTATTAGGTCACTGTTTAACAAAACACATGTCTAAGCCATGTTTAATTTCTAAGTCTAGCTGACCGATGAAAACATTGTGATACTCAGAATTTTGGGCTTATAAAACATTCAAAGTAGCACTACACTATGAACAGGGCGTACCACATAAACGGCGTAAACAACATTAGCGCTTAAATTGATCAAACTGTATTAATTTAAACTGTTATGAATATCATAACAGTTTCCAATACCGTCAACTTTAGTAGCTCTATGCACCGTATAACAATAAAGAATAAATTGCACTCTCTAAAGCCTCCTTCACACAGACAGAAAAACACCTACTTTAATACCTTGTCCTGCTCAATGTTGCTTCATTATTATCAGTCGGAAGATGTCCACTGATGGATAAAGGCCTCACCCAAAGATCTCCACGACGCGACGATCGGTCCTGCGCTGCCCTCATCCAACGTATTCCGGCGATATCGACCAGAGCGTCGGTCGGTCTACCAACACTGGGTTTTCCGTACGTACGTTACTTCAATGTTGCTTGAATAATAGCGAACAATTAGGCTCTTGAATTTTATACTATATATATGAAAAAATATTAAAATTTTTTTGAAGTAAAACTTCTTTAGGCGCGACTTGGGGGTAGCTCAGAATTTTTTTCTGACGGAAGTAACGCTCAGTACAAAAGTCAATTGAAAGAATTTTTTAAACCGTTATAATTTAATGGTTTTAAAAAATATTTCAAATTGCTCAGTAATATTTTTAAAAAATCTCCTTTGTTTATTTATTATTACTATTGCAATAAATAATAAATAAGTTCTCAGAAATTTTCTGACATTTGATAATTTAATCTTGGTTTTTGTTTTTCGTTTCCATTATTAGGATAGGCAAAGAGTTCGAGCCCATACAGCCATATTTGTTAATACTCAATAACAACGTCATATTTATATGTGATAATTTATAATATAACCTTCAATTTCTTATTATCAATTATTTTATTAATGAGTGAAAATTTTAAAATCTGCGAATTGACAATGGACTGAATTATAAATATATAGGTATATAATGAAACTAATAATCAGTCAAATAAAATGGCGTTATCCGAGGAACATTTTACTCTTTCATCAATAAAAGAGAAAATCAAGAACCTGATAATGACCTGACCTGTAAAAAGTGTAAGTGTTTACATTCTGATGAATAATATCAAAATATAACATTATATCATTCTTTGTAAAATATGTAAAATCTCACTTGATAAAATAATATTACTGAAATTATATATTAATAAAGGCATTTTTTTATTTTAGGTAGAAAATGCTTAATTTGCTCAAAAGATAAAGTTATATCGTCTTAGCTTTTGCGAGAAAAAAAATAGCAAAAAATCTAACAATGCTCCTAGCTCTTCAGTAATACGTGTGTGCTTAGTTGGTAACACCGCTTTATTAAATGTAAATTTAATGTAATATATTAATGCGTCTGTTAATTATTCCTAAAGTTAATTATTATTAAGTTATACTTCAATCGCGCGTAAAGATTACACGCACACACTATTTTTATATTAAATAGATTTATTTTTACTACAATTTTTAAGGAAGCTGCTCTATTCAGTGACTGCGCCCGTTCTTTTCAGGGCTAAGGCTATCTTCCTAATGAGTAATTACTAATTACATTATAATGACGCAACAGCTTTTAAAATCCAATTTTGAATAAAGGTATTTGAATTAAATTTTAAACAACAGCGAAACTTTTTCGCGTTTCGCCGCAATCGAGTAGAAAAATGTATTAGTTGTGTCTGTGTGGAATAGCCTTAAGAGTTCTTTCTTAAGCTACTTTACGGCAGTAATAGCTTTTGTTTTGTATGTCGGGAACAAAGAAAATATAAAGACGGTAATTTTGTACGGAGGCCATAGTTTTATGGCTAATTATTGTCTATTCACTTGTATTCACAATAGCGGATTGCTCATAGACAAAAGGACAGACGGGAACACGGACTTTCAGCCCGAGACAGTAGATAGGTAAAACTAATCTAATAGCGCAACTTGAACCATAAAAACAAGAGCGTCCGTGTTTATTATTCCTTGTTAAAAACTCATTAACTAAAGCCATTAGTTTAATGCACTTAAGTATAAACTCTTAAGCTGGTTGCACATTGCTGATAAAAAAGTTATAAAATAAGTTCGCCGTTTTGATTTCCATAATATTTCTAACCAGATGTAACAAGTAACGACATTTGAGTACATTTGTCAAAATTTACCATAAATTATTATAGTTATATTAAAATAAAATTAAATTAAAAAAAAAAAAAACATACAAATACATCTAATAGATCAAATTCCCATGTCCCGGTATACATAATCCACTCTTGATGAAATGAAAAGGATGCTCAGCTGATTGTTATTGATACGCGCTGTCCATTATATACAGTGCCGCTCGGGATTCTTGGAAAACCCAAAAATTCTGAGCGGCACTTCAATTGCTCGATCAATATCATAACAGCGTTCAAAAAACAAATTAACTTTTACCTTACAATCAGACATTCAGACCACTTTACCAGTGGAATCGTCGAAATTGTTTCAGAAATTATCTTAGATAGTCCCACTGTCTACGTTATCACGTGAAGAATGACGCCAAGATTGCTAATTACGTATTTAGCAGCATGTTTGTTCAGATTTAGCGCTTTACAGCGCATTAAATGTACGAACCATCGCAACATTGTTGTATATTGCTAGTACACTCGCGAACTAATTCATACTATCGTAAATACTGTTTCAAACTAACGCGGCACTCGTTAAAAAGGCTTTAATAGACAAAGTTCGTAGATTCGTAAATTAGACAAGACCTTATGGATAATTAATTACCTTGTGGATTTAACACTGATCAAAACGGTTTATTTATGTAGGTACATAGAAAAAGAGATTAAAACGACTTTTAAATTATATTATATTTTTAGTTGTATACAATCTGATAAACATTGTCAATAAATGATTTACAAATACGACGCTTAAAATAAATCAGGAACGAGATTTATTAATTAAAATGTATAAATAAGTTTTTTTTGCAACTTAACACAGAAGTGTTTCTTTTATGCAAATTTCAATAGTGGTTTTGAAAGTCTAAAAATAAAAGTACACTTTAATTTTTGGCATCTAGTCAACGTCAACCACAGTGCCGCAAAGTAGCAACCATTTTTTTATGGAAAAGGAGGACAAAGGAGCGTACAGGTCACCTGGTGTTAAGTGATCACCACCGCCTACATTCTCTTGCAATACAAGAAGAATCACAGTACGCGCTTTTGTTGAAGGTACCCATGTCGTATCATCCCGGAAACACCGCACAAGGAAGCTCATTCCACAGCTTTGTAGTACGTGGAAGAAAGCTCCTTGAAAACCGCACTAAGAACGGCCGCCACACATTCAGATGGTGGGGATGATATCCTAATTTGTGGCGTGTTGTGCGAAGGTGGCAGTCGGCGGCAGGAATCAGGTTAAACAGCTCTTCGGAACACTCCCCGTGATAAATGCGGTAGAAGACACATAATGAAGCGACGCGGCTCTACGTAACGCCAAGTGATCCAGCCGTTCACAGACCACTGGGTTCCCTACAATTCAAGCTGATCTGCGTTGCACGCGGTCAAATGAATCGAGCTGATACTGGGGCTCGCCAGACCAGAGATGACAGCAATACTCGTGAATGTGGAAGCGGATGCGGGATACCCTGAGAATACAATTCCCTCTATATTAAGTAATTAAGTGATTATTAAGTAAATTGTGTCTTATTTTCGAGTTACCCAGCTTACGCTGGAAATGTAACAATTTCTGTTGTAAATTATAGTTGATCAGTTTTATAGTTATTTATGCAACTGTTGTGTAATATGGGGTATTAAAACAAGAATGTGGATTTATCACATGAGTGTTTTAATACCTAATTATCAACAGTTGCATACAAGACTTTATCTACCCAGAGTATGAATCCTCTTAAATATTCTAACACAGAAACAGTTAGCATACTGCTAACATTAAAAGACCAGTCCTAGTAGTAACCTGTAACCTAATATCATTCATTACTGATTATATAGAAATAAACTAAGTATTAATGAAACAATTATTTATTTTAGTATTAATTTAAATTTTGTATAGTGCAATAATTAAAATTCACTCGAATATGATGTTCTTTTGCAGCGTTTAAAATGAATCGCTAATTTTTTGTAAACAAAACAATAAAAATGACGGGGATTCGATTAACCTACTTTTTTTTACGGCGCTCGACTTCTGGTAGTGTGGAACGCGAGTAAACGAAAATGTTCTTTTTTTAAAATTCATACAGATACCATCGAGCAATAAGAATGTGACAATAAGAATGATCGAAAAAAAAACATTACAACACTCGTTTGGATGATGTTATGGTTATTAGAACATTGGGTGATTTAATGTTGTCAATAAGCTAACTGTTTCAGAATCTTTAATAGAGGATTTAAAGCATGGATGTAGATAAAAGTAATTGTTTACTATAAAATTCGGTTATCACATAGTCAAATACTTGAAAAAATATCTTATTTAGGTGTACGTTATCTTTAAAAGTTAATTTGATCTGAAATTTATTGAATGAATAAAATATGTTTGACCTTATTAATAAAGCTTTTCCTAACGACTGTCCCGGGTCACTGAGGCGGGATAACTACGCTGATAGACGTTGTGGAGTGCGCTTACTGGACCATTTATTTCTATTCTACTAATATTGTTAATATAAATATTATGTACCTTAGTTTTTGGTTTTAAATATTAATAGCTTACTCGGAATACTGTAAGTCTAGTCTGTAAAAGGATCTATAGAATTAAAAAGTGTGTGTGTACTTATGTATGCACGCAAGAAGTTATACTTCTTTGGCGTAACAAAGCAAAAATCCGTAAAATGATTTATTCCTCCTGCTATTCTACGTTTCTAGAAAGAACAATATTGTAAAAATCTTGCAAAGATGGCTTTGAAAATAAATTATTAAATAAAGAATACGGCTGTCTGGGCTTGACCCCTTTGCCTGTCCTAAAAATTCAAATTCAAATATTTTTATTCAAAATAGGATGTGAAATCACTTATTGAAAGTCAAAAAAAAAAAACTATCACCCAACAAACTCAGCGGGCTTTTTTTTTCATCAAAAGTATGTTTTACAATTAAAGTAACATTTACAAAGTAACATTGTACAATTAAACTTATTATTTAATAGCCTGAGGGCGGTCGCTCCATTCCCAATCTGATGACCACTGAAGTTAAAGATGAGCTCATATTTTCTGAGCCAGTGCTCTGTTAAACATAAAATATGTATATCTTTATGATTTATAAATAACTCCAGTTCAAGTTCTTTACCTAATAATCCTTGCATGTTTTGGTGCATCAGGTTTGCAATTTTACAATTATTACTTATTCTAGTACTTGTTATATTACATTGTGTTTTTACACTGCTAGAGGAGTCCCCTATTGTCTTATTGTTTAATTTTTTGGAAAATATTCCAAATCTTTGCTTAAATTAGTACACTGCTCAATAGAAGCAGTGGTTATTAAATTATTACTCTGCTCAATAGAAGCAGTGGTTATTAAATTAATACTCTGCTCAATAGAAGCAGTGGTTATTAAATTAATACTCTGCTCAATAGAAGCAGTGGTTATTAAATTATTACTCTGCTCAATAGAAGCAGTGGTTATTAAATTAATACTCTGCTCAATAGAAGCAGTGGTTATTAAATTATTACTCGGCTCAATAAAAGCGGAGTCCACAAAGTTATCACACTGCTCAATAGAAGCAGTGCTTATCGACTTACAACTAAACTGCTGAAAAGAAGCAGGGGTTGCCAAATAGTTGGCTGTGTTATAGTATAACTAATATGATAGCGATTTTGCTATCTGTCTTTTATAGAAATTAGATAGGTGTAACCTATCAGATGTCAAAACCTTACATTTTTTATAATTAATTATGTTATTAATGTCTATTATCTGTATTTTGTAAACCAACCGAAGGAACAAGCTGGTTTTAGAAGCGGGTTTTCTACTATAGATCACATACATACAATAAAACAGGTCACAGAAAAATACAAAGAATGTGGTCTACCCTATTATCTAGCGTTCGTTGACTATAACAAAGCATTTGACTCTCTCAAACATGGACCGATATGGAAAGCATTAGCTGACCAAGGAGTACCAAAGAAATACATAAGAATTATTGCAAATGTCTATAAAAACATGACAGCGAAAATAAAAACCGAAAGGGCGGGAGATCAATTCCAAATTAAAAAAGGTGTAAGACAAGGAGATCCTCTTTCCCCCAAACTATTTTCGGCTACATTAGAACATATATTTCGCAAATTAAATTGGACAAAATATGGGATACGAATAAACGGGATGATGCTGAACCACCTCCGATTTGCCGATGATCTGATAATAATTACAGACAAGCCAAGTAAACTGCAGGTCATGCTCAAAGAACTAGAATCAGAAAGCGAAAAGGTGGGCCTGCAGATGAATACAAGGAAGACCAAGCTGATGACGAATAGTTTAAGATCACCGATTGAAGTAAACAGCGTAACAATAGACTACGTCGACGAATATACTTACCTCGGCCAGATAATCTCCCCTACGAATACTACCTCAAAGGAAATACATAACAGAATAAATATAGCATGGAAACGTTACTGGTCCCTAAAGGAGATTATGAAAAACCCGTCAATGCCACTAAAACTCAAAAGTATTGTTTACAACACCTGCATACTCCCAGCCATGACGTATGGATGTCAAACATGGGCACTAACCAACGATAATCTCAACAAACTAAAAACATGTCAACATAACATAGAAAGAAGTATACTAAGAATTAAGAAAAGGGATAGAATAAACTTAAAAGAAATAAGAAAAAGGACAAACATTGCAGACGTATCACAAACTATTAGTAAACTCAAATGGCAATGGGCAGTACACCTAATACGAGGCAAACAAGAAAAATGGGCCAAAATAGTAACAGAATGGTATCCTAGAGAAGGAAAAAGACAGAGAGGGAGACCGAGTCGTAGATGGAGCGACGATTTAAAAGATGCCGCTGTGACGTGGAGCAGATCATGTCATGACCGAGAACAGTGGAAGAGCCTGGGGGAGGCCTATGCGAAAGCAAAACAATCTGTGCCGATGTCTACTGCAAACTAAATGTAAATCGAAAACTATGTAAAGATTGTTATTAAAAGCTATTATTATTATTATTATTATTATCTGTATTTTGTTAGATAATATATTATTATTACATGTCAAATAATGAGAATTAGACAATAGGGTTAACAAATTGTTTAAATTGTATCGTATTTTGTTTTCCTGTGGCAAATCAGGCATATATGGCAACGTGTACATTATAAGATTAGCTATTTTTAAGCTATTTAATTCACTGGAATGGACGAAGAATATAAAATAATGGACGAAAAAATTAAAAAAAATAAGAAATGTCGCAAACGTCAGAAAATTTTATGAACCAACTTCACCCTGTTACTTTTGTGTTACAGTGACGCGCGCGCATCTTATAAATTAGTATAACTTCAAAAAAGAAATTAGTACGTATTTATGCTTTGTTGAATTTTAACAAAAGTTTGTCAATGTTGCTAGAAATTAAAATAAAGAAGTCAATAATTTGGAAATTGTGTTGTTGTATCAGAACTATATCTAAGCGTAAAATAATCGAAGTATCAGATAAAAATTCAGAAAAAAATCAAATTTTATGATTTTTCTGTTGTTCCTTTGGGGTGTCTTAAGTAAATTGTGTACCGTTGTAATTAATCATTAACGGGCGTTCCCAATATTCAGTATATCTCTTACTTGAGATAAAAATTGTAAGTATCGTTGACTTTTCTATCTCAATAAACTTATCGACGGTAACTCACCTTATCCGTACACGCTGTCTGTCAATGGGACGACGCATAGATTACCAGCGATAGAAGTTTGTATGGAAATTGCAATTCACGCGTCCCAATATAAGGCGATAAGAATGACTTACCGGGTATATTGGGACAGCTTTAGACTATTGACAGCTAATTACTGACAGTAGAAGGTAGTAATTTATCACTATCTGTAGATAGTATATTGGGAACGGCCGTTAGTCTATTTGTAAATATGACAATTCGTTCAATAGTTTTTAGTTCATAGCGTCGCAGCAGACAAACAGTCGCAATTTAAATTAGATGGAAACTCATGAACATATTGTGAAAAATATCATAAGATTTATCTTTCTGCAATCGGACCCTCAGTGTCGAGAATTGAGATCCGGCTTACTTAGTCCAGTCCTAGACAGCTACACCAGAATAGACATTCTTGCACTAAATTGAATAGGCATGTTCAAATGTTTGCCGTATAGACAAAGATACCAAGCAAGAGAGAAGAACATCTGTAACTGTTACCAGTGGGAGGCTTGTTTGCACAGGATGCCGGCTAGATTATGGGTACCACAACGGCTCCTATTTCTGCCGTGACGCAGTAATGTGTAAGCATTAGTGTATTTCGGTCTAAAGGGCGCCGTAGCTAGTGAAATTACTTAGCAAATGAGACTCAACATCTTATGTCTCAAGGAGACCAGCGCAATTGTAGTGCCGCTCAGAATTTTCGGGTTTTTCAAGAATCCTGAGCGGCACTGCATTGTAATGGGCAGGGCGTTTCAATTACCATCAGCTGAACGTACTGCTTGTCTCGTCCCTTATTGTCATAAAAAACGGACATACAGCAAAATGGAAAGGGTAAGTGAATCTCAATAGGTTCGCGAGATAGTAAAAAATTAACTGTAACCGATTTTGGTCAAAAGGTGTGTTGCCAGTGATGACTTACGGTACGCAGACGTGGTCGCTAGCTATTGGCCTTATGAGAAAGCTCATGGTCGCTCAGACGGCAATGGACGGAGTATGCTCGGAGTTTTCCTGCGAGATCGAATCAGAACTGAGGAGATCCGTAGGAGAACTAAAGTCACTGACATAGCCCAAATTATTGCGAAACTGAAGTGGCAGTGAGCAGGGCAGATGGCCGTTGGGGCAGTAAAATTCCCGAATGGCGACCACGTACCGGAAGAAGTAGTGTTGGTAGGCCCCCACAAGATGGGCTGACGATCTGGTCAAGATTGCCGGAATGAGTTGGATGAAGTCAGCGCAGGACCAATCGTCGTGGAGATCTTTGGGGGAGGCCTTTGTCCATCAGTGGACGTCTTCCGGCTCATTCTGAATACCTTTTACAGCGGGTACAATTTAATACCTATTTCAGTTTAACAAATAAAAAAAAGGATGATGTTATATTTCAAAATGGCTGCCAATTCAAAATATATATATAAGTTCGACTCCTGTTTAACCGAACTTTACACGACTGTACAGACAGTAACATCAATATGGTTGAACGTACATTACGTACAGTGAAATAAAGAATCCTCTTTAATCCTCCTCCTCCTGCAGTAAAGGAGTCTGCCCACTACGTCGTGCCATACCATTTGCATGCTATGAAATTGTCAGGTACGGGTAAACTAAGACACGGATTACTAGATTCACTTGAACTTCATCGACAATCGAGTCACACAACAGTTATTGACGATCCGTTGTTTTCGTACATAATAATACCAAAGAGAATGTAAATACTACGTTATAAGAGGCGGGACTGCCCAAGTAGAAATTTAAATTTGGATTAGTATGAAACGTGCAGTGAGATTTGACATAAGTTTGAAATAATAATTACAATTGGGCGAAGAAGTATAATCCGGCCACATTTAAAGGCGAACAGTTGTTTTCGGCTATTGTCGGATCAGCACTTGTCTTGTTTAAGCAAATTCATTATTAATTTATTAAATTTAATTACATTTTGTGATTTATAAAATATTTCATAGGCATTTCTAGGTAAAAAAAATAGGTTCACCATGAGTAATCACCAACATTTTATATACTAAAATCCTCTCCGAAACACGCTGCATCTAATGGTATAAGAATTATTCTGATCGGCTCAGTAGTTTTCGCAGTATAACCGAAGGAAAATACCGGCCATACATTTATTAGTACAATATAGATTCTTGGGATAGATTCTGACGTCACACTGCGCTTCAACCGTTGCGTTTCGATGTTTTATATTTCGCGCGTATTTATTGCACTTTTGTATATTTGATATTTATTATTCAGCACAAATTTAATAAAAAAAAACTATTTAAGATAAAATAAATAATAATCAAGATAAGAAAAAATAATATTTCAACTTAATATAAGTTACATGCATATACCCCATTGTTAAGTTGATTTTAGTAAAATGTAAACCTATTTATGTAAAACAATTGTAATAATTCAGAAGTGTAAACTATTATATGTAAAATAATTGTAATAAATGTGTACGATAGGGCATTAAATTAAAATTGTATATACATTTTGTATATTCTTTTCACTTCTATCGGTAGTCCCCAAAGACTGCCTTTTCAGTTTTCTTTTGCCAAACACTATTTTTTACCGACTTCAAAAAAGGAGGAGGTTCTCAATTCGTCGGTATGTTTTTTTTTATGTTTGTTACCTCAGAACTTTCGACTGGGTGAACCGATTTTAATAATTCGTTATTAAATAATCGGTGTCAGCCAAGGTAGGTTTGTAACTACATACATAGTTATAGGTAAGATGTGCTTGAGTGGCACGCGCGACGTGAGGAAGAGTGGGGCGAGAGCGTAGCCGCGGCGCGAGGACACCGATTCCAAAAATAACAATAATCGTAACTAGAATTAGATTAATTAATTAGATTGGTTACTTTTGAGTTCATGTTATTTCTATTTTATTGGAATAGTGTGTTGTTTTTTTGTTAAAATTTTAGGACGGTCAGGTATGGTTCGTTACAGTGGACAGTCACCTTAAGTTTGTCCGGCGTCGGCGGTCCATGCAATCAATGTCAACAATTGTGAACACAGGTGCCTCACACCTGATCACACACGGCCGCTCTGGCTTGCGACGTGTGCGTTTCTATCTATTTGTTCAACGGGAAGCTGTTTGTCGTGTGTCGGAACCTCGTGTTGAACATAAAAGCGGCCAAGTGCGAGTCGGACTCGTCCATGAAGGGTTCCGTAGCAGCCAGTAAGATTGAATAAAAGGTTAATTGCGGTTTACGATTTATGACGTATTAAAAAAACTACTTACAAGATTTCGTTCAACTCAATTATCGGTGGAAGTTGGCATGGTAATCTACATCATATATTTTTTTAATTTTATCATTCTATTATTGTAGAAGTTAGAAAAAAAATATATTAGAAACCTCAATGTTATTTTTGAAGACCTATGCGTAGATAGAACCCATACGTATGTATGGGTTTGATGAAAAAAAAATTGAGTTTCAAGTATGAGGAACCCCCAAAATTTAAGGTTTTTTTCTATTTTTGTGTGAAAATCTTAATGTGGTTCACAGAATACATCTACTTACCAAGTTTCAACAGTATAGTTCTTATAGTTTTGGAATAAAGAGGCTGTGACATACGGACAGATAGATAGACAGACATGACGATACTGTAAGGGTTCCTTTTTTTGCCATTTGGCTACGGAACCCTAAAAATATTATAGTAAATCTTGTATAGACGACTACTTGGTGTCTTCAGGAGCTGTTGATTCGCAAAGCGCTGGAACGATAGTCAATAGGTAAGTATCTGTCCCTACTCTGTCGTATAAGTATTTATTGGAGCTTTTAAATTTTATGAGGAGTAAAATGAAGCGTTGACTAAAGGGTTGACTTTAGTTATGTTACGTTACTTGTCATTTTACACTTCAAAATCCAAAATGGCTGCCGCGAAATACTAAAAATTACGTTACTTCTCAGTATGCAAATCAAAATAAATCAGAAATATTTTATTTCGTAGGTAAATTGCATTTCACTTGAAATATATCATTTTTTCATACAGCTCGTTCGGAAGGCGGATTTCCTAAGAGAAAAACGAGCAAGAAACTGTAAGGTTGCTCTTTTCAAAACAAAATGGTATTACAGGTTTTATTTTCAATTAAATTAAAAAATCATTGCAATTACAATATATGCAAAGTGATGCGACAAAATACACAAACGTCAATTACTAAATGCCTTACACGATTAAGTCAAAAAAACTGTTAATTAATAAGTAAATACATACCCCCTTCATAAGGGCCCGCTAACTTAAAACAGCCGCTAAAGAGTGTTTTTTCTCATTCCGACTTAGGTCAATAGAAGAAGACAGAGTGAGCATTAGCAATGCTTTAAGTTAGCAGACTATTATGAATAAGAGGGATAGTTTTTTGTTAATATAGAGTATATACTTAAAGTACAAAACAGTAGATGCACCAATCCACATATAGCGTAAATAAAATAAAGGCATTATGCGAGCATTTTATTAGGTATTATATAAAAAAATATATATCATAACTTTAATTTAAAAAAATAAAGCAAATAAAAAAATTAACCACACATTAGAAATGCACACGACGAAAGAAAACTATAATATTTTGACAAGTTTCATTATGCCAATTACTTCTATAAATAATGCAAGTCATTGCATTCATTTTTCAGACACTAAAATATATCCCTATGTTCACAAAATGCAAACACTCAAATCAAGAAACATTTGAAGACAAAGGCAATTCAAATTCAAAGAATGCAGCCCCGAAAAACACCACATAGGCACGTAATTTAACCAAAAACGAGAACGCATAAAAATTTCATACAAAAACTCGTAATTGTCTCCGAGAGTGGTTTGAAATTTCCATCGGTTTTTGTGTCACCAGTTTTCTTCGACATGCTCGCAATTTGATACCGCCATAATTGGACAGGCTAATATCAAAATATATATATTGTTATTAAACTTAATTACGTCTGGGTGTAGGCTCTGGTAAATATTTCATCTTTTATAAGAGAAAATATTTGAAGAAAGTGTTGTGTGAATTCTATACTACAATTTGTTGTACTTCAACTTAACAAGTAATCTGGTTTTGACCGTGTGGAATTAGTTGATTTTCTTGTAGAATTGATTGATTCAAGCAAAATTGAATTTGATTCCTTTGTTGGTGAGCCGGACACTCGTTTGTTTTCTTCTAGCATAAAAAAACTATAGTAACTGTTTATGTTAAAGTTAGTCATTAACAAGTTGTTGGATATTATTTGTTGTACTATAACTGAAAAACTGAAAAATATTTTCTGCAAAATTGTACCACTAATATTTTATAATATATAATATAAATTCGTTCTGTAGCTTAAAGACTTTTGGGTATGGTCATCTTTTATGATGAGGAATATTTAGGCCACATTAATAAAGATGACACTGAGTGAGGCTTTATTGTCTTTTTTTTTCGGAAAAGGAGGACAAGTTAGCGTACGGGTCATCTGGTGCTAAGTGTTCACCGCCGTGATCACCGACTGATAAGCGAAAACGCACAATGGCCCAATCAAGAGGCTAAGTGTGTTAACAGCACAGATAAACTAAAGTGATCACCGCCGCCCACATTCTTTTGCAACACCAGAGGAATCACAGGAGCGTTGCCGGCCTTTAAGAATGGTGTACGCGCTTTCTTTGAAAGTACCCATGTCTTATCGTCCCGGAAACACCGCACAAGGAAGCTCATTCCTTTGTAGAACGTGGAAGAAAGCCGTGGAAGAAAGATGGTGGGGATGATATCCTTACTTGTGGCGTGTCGTACGAAGGTGTTATTCGGCGGCAGGAATCTGGTTAAACAGCTCTTCGGAACACTACCCGTGATAAATCCACAATGAAGCGATGTCTCTACGCAACGCCGTTCACAGAGCACTGGTTGCACGCGGTAAAATGGATCGAGGTGATACTGCACTGCACCAGACCAGAGATGACAGCAATACTCCATATGTGGCCGGACCTGCGCTTTGTAGAGCGCTAGAATTTTGACCGGCTTGAATTACTGAAGTGGTCTTCTTTGTGCTGGTTCATATGCAACTATAGTCTGGTAAGGCCCAAAGGTTATACTGATATCATCATCAACAGGAACTTACAAAAGTTTTTGCTCATAATTCCATCTACTAGTTATTAACAACACGTCTATTTTTTGGTAGTCAATATATTAGCAATAATTTAATTTGTTGAACGTACGCACAAGCAGCCTACGCGAAGGTTGATACGCACAAAATAAAACTAATAGGGCCCCCACCCACGTAATGTAAGGCATTGACATTTATTAAACAACCAGACAACTGACCTGTATAAACACTACTGGACAGGCTGTTCCGTATATTTGACAGTAAATTTTTTGTGCCTATTTGAAGCGCCACTCGCGAGCGTCCAGAGAACTAATTTTGACGTATAAAACAAATGGCTGCGAAGGAACGTATAAAACTCTGAAGTATTTTTGCGTTTTGAGTTAATTTCGGTCGTTTTCCGTGTTATTTATACTTCAAGAATCAAGGTAATAAGGTACACAATTATTTTTTGTAAATAGTTTCCCATCATCTATCGATGTTTGCTGAGGTTGTCATCACTAGTTTTAGTACCGCAGACTCTCGCTTTATGGCCAACGGCGCCAAAATGGCGAATATCAAACAGGCACAAAAGACTTTGCGAGCCGCCAGTCCAGTGGTATATAGTAGTGGTCAGTGCGCTCAAATATTGTCAGAAGCAAAACTCTGTTTAGACGTCCATTAGGCAGAGCTTTCGTTCAGTTGTGTTTCGAACGCGCTTTGAATACAACGCCATGCTATGACAAAGTGTTCAGTGAAAAACTGTCCAAATAACATCATATCTAAACTTACAAAGGATGAAGTGCCCTATTTCAGGTATTTATTCCCTATTTTCGAGATAAATCGGGAATCAAAAATAGCCTAAAAGTAAGTGAGCACGCAAAGGCAATCTATCAAATATCTCTTTGGACACCCGGCCTTGTGACCGTAATAATATATTTATAAGCCACTAAAATTTTGGGGTTCCCCATACTTAGAACTGAAACTCGAAAAAATTGTTTTTTAATCAAACCCATTCGTGTGGGCTATCAATGGATAGGTCTTCAAAAATGATATTGAGATTTCTACTATAATTTTTTTCTAAACTGAAAAGTTTGCGCGAGAGACACTTCCAAAGTGGTAAAATGTGTCCCTCCCCCCCCCCCCCTGTAAAAATAAGAGAATGATAAAACTAAAAAAATATATGATGTACATTACCATGCCAAGTTCCACCGAACATTGGTTTGAACGAGATCTAGTAAGTAGATTTTTGTATTGTATCTTATGTCGTCTTCTAAAAGGCTGGCTACGCTCTTGTGATTCCTATTGTGCAAGAGAATGTGGGCGAAAGTGCCGAGCGCAATTGCAGTGCTGCTCCGAACTTTGAGTTCAATCAAGAATCATTTATTTCACATAAAAAAAGAGAATACATTATTAAAATTACGTTCAAAAATAAACAATAATTCGAATTTATTCTCTATTAAACCGGGAATCAAAAATAGCCTAAAAGTAAGTGAGCACGTAAAGCCAATCTATCAAATATCTCTTTAGACACCCGGCCTTGTGACCATAATAATATATTTATAAGTCACTAATGTAAATGTGATCCAAATCAAAGGCGAGTAGTCCGGCCATTAAAGCATCACATTTGCATATTTACGAGTTAATTATTCAAGGTTTTGCACCGGATTAAAATATCCTCTCGCCGCTGTTCCTGTGATACTTATGTAAGTATTTCTGAGAGACTTAATCTGCTCATTTTGTGGAGTTACTTTGACAAAATGGTTGACGGTTGATACAATCTTACTACTATGTACTTAAATACTTGGTTTGTAATAAATACCTCTAACAAAGTTCTATTTTTTTTTAATTAATAAGAAAACAACTGACTCCAAAAACACTATTCCAAAACAATAGATATAATATGCACTAAAAAGTATAAAAAAATAATTGCGTATTCTCATACAATCTATTTAATTAATCTATTTCTAGTTACAATTATTGTTATTTGTGGAATCGGTGTCCTTCCGCCGTGACCCGCTCTCGCCTCCTCACGACTCAAGCACATCTCACCTATAACTATGTACGTAGTTACAAATCTATCTTGGATGACACTGACTCCAAAAATAACAATAATCGTAACTAGAATTAGATTAATTAATTAGATTGTATAAAAATAAGCAATTTTTTTATACTGTTTAGTGCATATGCATGAAGTTGGTTGTTTTTTTTTTGTTAATTTTTTTTATTTTTGTGAATTCGAAGTATACTAACCAACAATTTGTCTAAATATGTGAAGATATTCAAAATTTTTCAATGCAGCAATGAAAAAATCTAAAAATAAATTAAATTTATCATCCACATACGTATAGCAAATTTAAGACTTTTATGGTTTTCTCATGGATGCCATTGTCAGAGCTGGACCAAATTACAATGAGACCGGAACACGGAAAGTACCAGCTTTCAAATAAAAAAAAGAATTATCAAAATCGGTTCACCCAGTCGAAAGTTTCGAGGTAACAAACATAAAAAAATACTGACGAATTGAGAATCTCCTCCTTTTTTTGAGTATTATATTTTTGACTATTTTTTATATAATTAACATCTCTTAGAAAAGAGTCGGCAACAGTCGGACCTCGGTCCTTTTGGTGACCGCGACAGGTCGAACCTCGGACCGCCAAATATTGTAAAGTATTGTATCATCATCATCATCATTAGCCGGTAGACATCCACTGCTGGACAAACGCCTCCCACAAAGATTTCCACGACGATTAGTCGTACGTATGTGAATCATCTTTATCAATAATTTAAACAATTTGTTTTGTTTAAGTGATAACCCTCACTTCTAGGATTAATACACAAATAAAATTTGAAAAACAACATAACAAATTGTTTAGATTTACAAGAGCGACATCTCAAGTCAATTTCCTAACATGCAAATATTAGGGTTGAGCAGGTTATTATTGTACCTAAAGTAGACCCTGTAA